>NC_081358.1:129963483-130033483 GCF_030684315.1 Stegostoma tigrinum | reverse complement strand
CACATGCACATACACGCACATGCACACGTGCACACACACACACACATGCACACGCACATGCACACACACACATGCGAGCACACACACACACGTGAGCAAACACACACACACACACACACACGTGCACAGTTCATCAGAGACCCAGATAACATTCCAGAGACCTGGTGGTGGAATTTGAATTCAACAAATAGCTGGAATTAAGAATCTAATGATGACCATGAATCCATTGTCGATTCATAGAATCATAGAATCCCTACAGTGTGGAAACAGGCCCTTCAGACCTACAAGTCCACACCAACCCATCCACCCCCCATCCCCCATAGCCCACCTAATCTGCACATCCCAGAACACTCCAGGCAATTTATTATGGCCAATCCACCTAACCTGCTTATCTCTGGACTGTGGGAGGAAGCCCATGTAGACAGGGGGAGAATGTGCAAACCCCACACAGACAGCCGCCTGAGGGTGGAATTAAACCGGGTTTTTAGTGCTGTGAGGCAGCAGTGCACTGAGCCACCGTGCTGCTACATTGCTAGGAAAAACCCATCTGTGTCACTAATGTCCTTCAGGGAAGGAAACTGCCATCCTTACCCGGCCTGGCCCACATGTGACCCCAGACCCACAGCAATGTGGCTGACTCTGAACTTCTCTCAGGGCAATTCGGGATGGGCAATAAATGCTGCCTGACCAGCAAAGCTCTTAACCCATCAATGAATTTTTAAAATTCTAAAATGCTATACACAAACATGCACATGCACTCACTCTCTCTCACACACATACTCATGCACGTACACATGTGAATCTATGGAGTGAATTTATATTTGCAGATACATTCTATTTTGTTGAAGAAGCACTCAATTTATAGACACAGCCAGACAATGGAGCATTTTATAAATTCCTGCTTTGAAAATAAAACCAGTCTGACTGCAGGTTAAAACACAGACTGATTCTAAACAAGGCCTCACACCTAAAATACACAGTCTGACCTGAGATGTCACCTCCTGTGTACCATGATAAAACCTTTTGTTATCTCAGGGCAGTGAGTCGAAAGAAATTCTGGATTTGCATGTTAATCAATTGAAACCTGCATCTCCTTTCTAACTGATTAAAGATTTACCAGGAGGGAGTCAGCCAGCCATTACAGGCTTTCTCAAGATATTCACATCAGTGTAACATCCTTCGGTCTATTACTGATAAATTCTGTGTCTGACATCACGTGTCCCACTAACACCTGAGGAAGGAGCAAGGCTTTGAAAGCTTGTGTTTTCAAATGACCCTATGGACTATACCCTGGTGTGGTGTGATTTCTGACCTTGCCCACCCCAGTCCGACAGCGGCGCCTCCGCATCATGTGACTCAAACCCTGTTACAATGAAAGCTCACATTGCGTTAGCCTTCAGTTACCTATCGACACCGAGTCTGTCTGCTTCATCTTTCCAACCTCTCACCAAAGTGGGTAACCTCACACCTTTCAACAGTATAGTTCATCAGCCGTGGACCATAGCATACAGTCTTCTTTCTGATGCTAATTCTCATCAACTCCAGATCTCTAGCTTTACAGAATTTCTGTTTTTTTTCTTGAATGAAAACAAACACAAAAGAATCATTTAGCTTTCCTGCCATGTGTCGCTATGAGATAATCTGCTCCTGTAACTCTCTGATCTTATTTTCTCCAGGTAGTTACAGGCCTGCACAGTAATCCTGACCTCAACATCACTTTCTCCTTTATTTTGACTTCATTTAGTAACTTGTCTTCTCTGTGCTCAGCACCACACTGTCCATCCCACACTGACCAAGGGGGGAACTTACCTTCTCACCTTCTCCCTTTGCCTGAGGCATGGTGACCTTCGGGTTAAACCATCACCAGTCTGCCTCTCTCCTATAGTCTGGTCACTCTCTGGAGACTTAACTTTCACTGCGCTAGTGTCAGTTGGTACCACCAGATCTATGTGAGCCCTTTTCTATTCTCTCCTGGTTCCCACACCCTGCCCAGTTAAAGTAAACCCCACCCCCACAATGTATAGCTCTATCCCGGCTCTGTTCAGATGCAGCCTGCCTGATTCGTACAAGTGCCCACTCTCCCAAAGCCAGTGCCAGTCTCCCAAAATGAAAAGCCCTCCCTCCTGAACTATCTTACCAGCTGTACATTCACCTGCCACATCTTCCTATTTCTGTACACACTGGAACTTAATGCTTGGGTAACATCATGATTCCTTCAGTTCTGGCCCTATTTCTTAGTTTCTATCCAGAGCCCTAACAAAGATGTGGGTATTTGTTGAGGCACCTCCTCCAGTAAGTTTTTCAATAGTCCACCACCATTCACTGCAGGATGTGGTAGGACTACAGAGCTTAGATCTGATCCGTTGGTTGTGGGATTGCTTAGTTCTATCTATCACTTGCTGCCTTTTCTATTTGGCGTGCAAGTAGTCCTGTTTGGTGGATTCACCACTTTGATACTTCATCTTCAGGTATGGTTGGTGCTGCTCCTGGCATGTCCTCCTGCACTCTTCATTGAAGCAGGGTTGATCTCCTGGTTTGATGGTAATGGTTGAGTGGGGGATATGCCGGGCCATGAGATTACAGATTGTGCTGGAGCACAGTTCTGCTGCTGTTGATGGCCCACAGCGCTTCATGGATGCCCAGCCTTGAGTTGCTAGATCTCTGTGAAGTCTATCTAACACGGTGATAGTGCCACACAGCATGATGGAGTTTATTCTCGATGTGAGGGTGGGACGTCATCTCCACAAGGACTGTGCGATGGTCACTCTCTTTTCTCCAGACTGGGAACATTTGTTATAGTTTTCTTTCTCTTTTATATCCTTTTATGTTTTCCATTTTCTGTCAGTAAATCGATTGGAGAAGTTCGTTTCAGCATTGAGTCATGGCTGTAAATGTTGAAATGTGAGATTTTTTTATCACCATGGTCTTGTTGTTCTAGGAACAGAGAACAGTTTTGAAACCCTTGGGTTGAAGTTTGAGAACATCAGTAACCCATGGGTTCCAGGAGATTACATTGTGCAGTCAAGACTGGAAAGGGTGCTGAGGGAGCGGGAGCGAGCTGCAGCTTTTAGCTTCCGGAAAGCTCTGCCCAGGTACTTGCTGTTCACCAATCCCAACCAGCAGAACAAGTGGCAAAACCAGCGAGCCTACCGCATCCAGCTCAACTCTCAAGCAGATCGCGTCCTACCTCGCAACTGGAAGGAGGAGAAGGCAATCACCTGGGCCAGGTCAGATCACCTTCCAATCAACAACCAATCACCTGTCAGTTAAACTCTGCTCTTCAACCAATCATCAGTCAGCAGCAATCCCTGTTCAACCAATCCTAGTCATTGATCAAAACAGAAAGTGCGAGAGAAATTCAGCATGGGATGTGGGTGTCACTGTCTGGGCCCAGCATTTCTTGCCCATCCCTAGTTGCCCCTCAAGAAGGTGGGGGTGAGCTGCCTTCTTGAACCGCTGCAGCCCATGTGCTGTAGGTTGACCCACAAAGCGGTCAGGGAGAGAATTCCACGATTTTCCATCTTTACCAAGTCCAAGCACTTACCAAGAGGTGGTCACCGTGCAGAGTGACACCCCAGGGGCAGGAAGGGAGTTGGTGGGAATGGGCAGGGTAAGAGGATCTGAACTGTGAGGGGGCAGGAAATGGCAGGGTTTTTAGGGAGGGAGGAAGAGAAGGACATTGATATCAGTGCGGAAATGGTGTTGGGGCAATTGATGAGTTTGAGGTTGATGAATCACTGGGACCCGATAATCTACATCCCAGAGTAGTTCAGGAAGTAGCTCGAGAAATATTGGATGCGTTGGTTATCATCTTCCAGGTTTATAACAGGGCACCGAGAAAGCAGTGGCAGCATCTGACCCAGTCAAAATGGATTTACAAAATGGAAATCGTGTTTGACAAATCTACTGAAGTTCTTCAGTAGAAGTTCATCATGGATGAAAGGGAGCCAGCCAAAGGCTTGTGGCAAATTCCCACATAACAGATTAGTGTGTAAATTAAAGCACATGGCATTGGGGCTGGTATATTGAGATGGATAGAGAACTGATTGTCAGACAGGAACAGAGAGGAGGGATAAATGGGTCTTTTGCCAAATGGCAGGCAGCGACTGGTGGGGTACCACAAGGTTTAGTACTTGGCCCCTGCTACTTGTAATATATATGAATGGGTTAGATTAAGGGAACAAAATATATCTCAAACTTGCCAGGTGTCACAAAGCTGGGTGGGGGTGTGAGCTGTGAGGGGGATGCAAATATTGCACAGGATATGCAATATAATGTGAATAAATATGAGGCTGTCCATGTTGGTAGTGAAAACAGGAATGTGGATTATCATCTGAAGATTGTAAATGGAGAGAAGGGAATGGTTAATGGAGCCTGGGTGTCCTTGTGTACCAGTCACTGAAAGTGAGAATTGCAGGTGCAGCAGATGTTAGACTTCATAGCGAGGGGATTCGAATACAGGAACAGGGATGTCACTCTGCAATCACACAGGGCCTGAGTGAGTACACACCTGGAATATTGTGTGCAGTTTTGGTCTCCTTATTTAAGGAAGGATGTTCTTACTATAAAGGAAGTTCACTGACACTTTATCAAATTAATTCCTGGCATGGGTTTAGTTTAGAATGGCACTATGGCTGGCTCGGATGTGGTGGGCTGAAGGGCCTGTTCCTGTGCTGTACTGCTCTATGTTCTACACCCTATGGGATACTGATGCCTGAGGAGAGATTACATCCGTTTGGATTACAGTCACTGGAGTTTAGGAGAATTGTGGTGAAGGTAGATCTCATAGAAACCTGTAAACTTCTAACAGGACAGAATGCATTACATACAGGAAGGATGTTTCAAATGCAGCCCAGAGCCAGGGGTCACGGTTTAAGGATAAAGGGACTTTTCAGACGGAGATGAGGAGAAATGTCTTCACCCAGAGAGTGGGGACACTGTGCAATTCACTGCTGCAGGAATGGTTGGAGGCCAAGACATTATGGGCTTTCAAGAAGGAGGTAGATATAGCTCTTGTGGTGAAAGGAATCAAGGGAAATGGGGGAGGGTGGGATTAGGATATTGAGCTCAATGATCCACCATGATTGTATTGAGTGGTGGAACCAGTTGATAGGGTTGAATGGACTGATTCTGCTCCTGCTCCCATCTTCTGCATTTCGATGGAAGGTGCTGCCTGAGGATCTTTGGTGAATTTCTGCAGTTCATCTTGTAGATGATACACACTGCTGCTACTGAGCATCGGTGGTGGAGGGAGTGGGACATTTATGGTTATGGGGCCAATCAAGCGGCTGCTCTGTCCTGGATGGTGTTGAGCTTCTTGAGTGTTGTTGGGGCTACACTTATCCAGGCAAGTGGGGTGTATTCCATCACTTGTAGGTGGTGGACAGACACTGGGGAGTTAGCAGGCAATTGGGTTTTTGCAGTAAGAATATTTTGTTCCTGTAATCCAATCCACTTGCAATAAAGGCCAAAATATTATGTGGAGGGATAGGATACTCTGGGATTGTTTTGCTTAGAGGAGAAGAGATTTGGAGGGGACAAGATGGGCATATATATGTTTAGAAAGGCCATAGATGTGGTGGACAGTAAGAGAATTTTCCCCTTGATGGAGGAATCAATGACCAGGAGGAAATGATTGAAAGTAAGGAGCAGGAGGTTTAGAGGGAATGTAGGGAAAAATCTACGGGGTGGTGGGGGATCTGGAACTCACTGCCTGTGAGGGTGTTACAGGAAGGAACCCTCAGCACATTGAGGAAAGATTTAAATGTGCACCTGTGATGCCTAGGCACACCAGGCTATGGGCCAAGTGCTCGGGTAATGGTATTAGAATAGTGAGGTGTTTTCTTTTGTTACAGGTGTGGAGGGCTGAAGATCCTTTTTCTGTAGAGCTCCATTTGACTTCTGATTGCTTGCTGTAGCTTCTCATTAATGCCCTGTTAAACCAATAGAGATAAACACATGTCTCTCTGAACACCGATCATCTTAAACCCAATCCTGGTTTCTGAGCTGGTTGGAAATGGGCTGAGATTTCCATAAACTGGGGGCTGTGTTTCTATTGCCAGGTACCAGTTGGCGGTGACTCGATTCCGAGACAGGGAGGAGACCAGCAGCAGCATGTACCTTCAGAATGACCCATGGGATCCAACAGTTACCTTCGAGAACTTCATTCGCAACAATGAGAACATCACCTCTCAGGTATGATAGTCTGATAATCACAGACAATCAGGGCTGGGCTTGGATAGTTTGATAATCACAGGCGATCAGGGCTGGGCTTGGATAGTCTGATAATCACAGGCGATCAGGGCTGGGCTTGGATAGTCTGATAATCACAGAAGATCGGGTCTGGGCTTGGATAGTCTGATAATCACAGGCGATCAGGGCTGGGCTTGGATAGTCTGATAATCACAGGCGATCGGGTCTGGGCTTGGATAGTCTGATAATCACAGGAGATCGGGGCTGGGCTTGGATAGTCTGGTAATCACAGGAGATCAGGGTTGGACTTGGATAGTCTGATAATCACAGCAGGTCAGGGCTGGCCTTGGATAGTCTGATAATCACAGAGAATCAGGGCTGGGCTTGGATAGTCTGATAATCACAGGCGATCGGGGCTGGACTTGGATAGTCTGATAATCACAGGCGATCGGGGCTGGACTTGCATAGTCTGATAATCACAGGCAGTCAGGGCTGGGCTTGGATAGTCTGATAATCACAGGAGCTCGGGGATGGGCTTGGATAGTCTGATAATCACAGGAGAACGGGGATGGTCTTGGATAGTCTGATAATCACAGGAGGTCAGGGCTGGGCTTGGATAGTCTAATAATCACAGGAGATCAGGGCTGGGCTTGGATAGTTTGATAATCACAGAGAATCAGGGCTGGGCTTGGATGGCCTGATAATCACAGGCGATCGGGGCTGGGCTTGGATAGTCTGATAATCACAGGAGATCGGGGCTGGGCTTGGATAGTCTGATAATCACAGGAGATCGGGGCTGGGCTTGGATAGTCTGATAATCACAGGAGATCAGGGCTGGGCTTGGATAGTCTGATAATCACAGCAGGTCAGGGCTGGGCTTGGATAGTCTGATAATCACAGCAGGTCAAGGCTGGACTTGGATAGTCTGATAATCACAGAGAATCAGGGCTGGGCTTGGATAGTATGATAATCACAGGCGATCAGGGCTGGGCTTGGATAGTCTGATAATCACAGAGAATCAGGGCTGGGCTTGGATAGTCTGATAATCACAGGCGATCGGGGCTGGGCTTGGATAGTCTGATAATCACAGGCGATCGGGGCTGGGATTGGATAGTCTGATAATCACAGAGAATCAGGGCTGGGCTTGGATAGTCTGATAATCACAGCAGGTCAGGGCTGGGCTTGGATAGTCTGATAATCACAGCAGGTCAAGGCTGGACTTGGATAGTCTGATAATCACAGAGAATCAGGGCTGGGCTTGGATAGTCTGATAATCACAGGCGATCAGGGCTGGGCTTGGATAGTCTGATAATCACAGAGAATCAGGGCTGGGCTTGGATAGTCTGATAATCACAGGCGATCGGGGCTGGGCTTGGATAGTCTGATAATCACAGGCGATCGGGGCTGGGATTGGATAGTCTGATAATCACAGAGAATCAGGGCTGGGCGAGGATAGTCTGATAATCACAGCAGGTCAGGGCTGGGCTTGGATAGTCTGATAATCACAGCAGGTCAGGGCTGGACTTGGATAGTCTGATAATCACAGCAGGTCAGGGCTGGGCTTGGATAGTCTGATAATCACAGGAGATCGGGGCTGGACTTGGATAGTCTGATAATCACAGGAGATCGGGGCAGGGCAGGGACAAGGCACTGCAGAAATTGGCCAATCCTTGCATACGTCTTCCTCGTGGAGGTCAGTTTCCAACCTGTCAGCCTTTCGATTGTTGGTTATTGATGACTGTGTGTCTCTGCTTGTTGCAGGACCTTGTTGCCTGGGTAACTGTTGGTTTTCTACACATTCCACACTCAGAAGATATTCCCAACACCAGTACTCCTGGAAATGCCGTCGGATTCTTCCTCCGTCCATTCAACTTTTTCCAGGAAGACCCTTCTGTTGTGTCACGGAGCACAGTGATTGTACGGCCGGATGGTCAGTCCATATCGAAGGTGAAGATTCAGAGGTGGACGTTGACTTCTCCTGACATTTGCCTCTCAGAAAGCCCCTTCACTTACAATGGCAGTTACTTAGCCGACTAATGTCTCCAAGTGGGAGATCAGAATGATCAACAATCATCATCTGAAATATCTCAACTAGGCTTTAGACCATCCCAGTGGGGCCAAAAGGTCTCCTTTCTAATCTAAAAGTTTCTACATTTCTATGTTCTGGCTGAGTCCTAAATAGCTTATTCTCACTAACACAATCAATGCTCTTCAGAAATCTCCCCAGCACCTTGCTCTGATCCAAAGAGAACTGTCTCTGTTTCCCTAGTGTCTCAAAATTTACCAAACTTCCTCATCCAGCTCCTGTTCTGCCCTAGTCCCTCTCCAAGGCCCTATTGTCACCATCAATTCTCTCCCTCTCTCCTTTGGGAGTCTGATGTGGCCCCTCTTTCACCTCCAGCAACCCCCTCCCTGTACAGTTATTGCCCTGCGTTGGTTTAGCTCCTGCTCTGACTCTGCGAAATGCCTTGGGGTGAAGGTAGATAGAGCTGTGATCCCAGGGTGACCTACACCTGTCAGCACAGTCCCATGTTGTTTATCTCTGATGAAGGGTCTAGGCCCGAAACGTCAGCTTTTGTGCTCCTGAGATGCTGCTGGGCATGCTGTGTTCATCCAGCCTCACGTTTTATTATCTTGGATTCTCCAGCATCTGCAGTTCCCATTATCACTCACCCATGTTGTTTATTTCCTGTTGTCACCTGAATCTGTCTCTGCCATATCTCAGTGCAGTTCCAAATACTGTTTCCTTATCCACAAACACCAGTCTCTGTGTCCACCTCTTCCATGCTCTTTCCTCAGGATCTCAGTGCCAAGTCACCACAAACATCACATGCGTTCACTTTGGACCACGGCATCTCATCTTAGAGAATTAGACTTAGAATTGGACTTAAAGGGACAGCTCGCCTCCTTTCTGAAAATGATCACAGTGCTCCACAAACTGCTGTTAAAAGCGATTGTGTAGTTTGAGAATTAATGTGTTCATAATCCTTAATATAAACAAAATAGGGACTGTTGTTCGAATAAGAAAGAATGATTTCTATATTGAATTATGAATAAACTTCAGGAGTACATTGAGTATAGAGCATAGAACATGGAACATTACAGCACAGTACAGGCCCTTCAGCCCTCGATGTTGTGCCGACCTGTCATACCGATCTCAAGCCCATCTAACCTACACTATTCCATGTACGTCCATATGCTTATCCAGTGATGACTTAAATGTACCTAAAGTTGGTGAATCTACTACCGTTGCAGGCAAAGCGTTCCATTCCCTTACTACTCTCTGAGTAAAGAAACTACCTCTGACATCTGTCCTATATCTTTCACCCGTCAATTTACAGCTATGCCCCCTCGTGCTCGCCGTCACCATCCTAGGAAAAAGGCTCTCCCTATCCACCCTATCTAACCCTCTGATTATTTTATATGTTTCAATTAAGTCACCTCTCAACCTTCTTCTCTCTAATGAAAGCAGCCTCAAGTCCCTCAGCCTTTCCTCGTAAGACCTTCCCTCCATACCAGGCAACATCCTAGTAAATCTCCTCTGCACCCTTTCCAAAGCTTCCACATCCTTCTTATAATGCCGTGACCAGAACTGTACACAATACTCCAAGTGCAGCCGCACCAGAGTTTTGTACAGCTTCACCATAACCTCTTGGTTCCGGAACCCGATCCCTCTCTTAATAGAGTATACCCACATTACTCACTAAACACACACCGTCTACGTCAGCAGCTTCCCATTCTGACCCTGTTGCTGGAAAGTCAGTAAACTGCTGACTGACTCACAGCTTTGGGCCTGGACATTGGAAGATGGTCATGTTTGTTGGAGGTGAATCATCTCAGCTCTAGGGCATCTCCACAGCAGGACCTCAGGGTATTGTCCTAGGTCCAACCATCTTCAGCAACTTCATCAATGACCTTCCCTCCACCATAAGGTCAGAAGTGGGGATGTTTGCTGATGATTGCACAATGTTCAGCACCATTCGTGACTCCTCAGAAACTGAAGCAGCCCATGTTCACATGTAACAAGATCTGGACAATTGGGAGTGTGTTTCCTGAATGAGCAAAAGACTAGAAACTGAAGTTGTCCATTTGGCCCCTCTAACCTGTTTTTCCAATCAATAAGACCATGGCTGATCTGTCTACCTCCCAAAATTGTTGAACCCCTCATTGGTCAAACATCTGTCCAATTGAGTCACGAATCTATCAGTGACCAGCGTCCACATTTTCGGGGGAAGAGGACAAGGGTCTGAAACATCATGAATTGGTAAAGCCAAAGATAATGGTTAGTTTTATTTTTGTAATCTTGAATTTTAGGTGTTTAAAAGGCCTTCAGTAGGTACTTCAGAATAGACAAATGATTGAGGTATGAGCTGGGATAGTCAAGAGTTAGGGATAAGAATGGATTGCTTCCTAACTTCAAGCCAGAGAGCAGAGAGTGGGAATGAGAGAGCAGAACTTGGGAAGAAGTACTCAACAAAAATCAACACTGGGATAATTTGGACATCAGAACTTTTCAAAGAGGATAAGAAATAAGAATAGGAGTAGGCCATTTGGCCCCTCGAGCTTTCATCTGCTCAACAGGGTCATGACTGATCTGATATTTGTCACGTCCAGCTTCCAGCCCTTTCCCTCCAACACCATGATTTGTCCAACTGAGCAAAAATTTATTTATTACAGCCTTGAATATACACAAGGACTCTGCACGCACAGCTCTCTGTGGTACGGCATTCCAAAGACTGAGGAGCCTCTGACAGAAGAATTTCCTCCTCATATCAGTCTTAAATTGGTATCCCTTTGTTCTGAGACTGTGCCCTCTCGTCCTAGACTTTCCCACAAGGGGAAAATCCTCTTAACATTTATCCTGCTGAGCCCCTTAAAACATCTATACAGCTCAATGAGATCACTTCTCATTCTTCTAAACTCCAGCGAGTAGAGTTCTACCCTGTTTAACCTTTGCTCAAAAGACAATCCTTTATAACAGGGATCATCCGAGCAAACTTTCTCTGAACTGCCTCCAATGAAATGGTATCTTTTTTTTCAATAAGGGAACCAAAACTGCTGACAGAACTCTGGGTGTGCTGTCAGCAGCACCAGGCCCAAAGGGCTGTATGGTTCTCTGCTATTTCTATCACCAGAGGGCACCAAATAAATTAACCAATGATTCCTCATTAGTCTCAATGAGGTGAAGGAGTAGCCACATTATAACAGATCATGTTACTGAAACTCACTTTTGATTAATCAGTCAAAGATGTGCAGGTTAGATGGATTGGCCATGGGAAATTGCCCATAGTGTCCAGGATGTACAGGTTCGCCATGGGAAATGCAGGGTTACAGGGATAGTATGGAGGGATGGGTCTGGGTGGGATGCTGTTTGGATGGTCTGCATGGACTTGCTGAGCCAAATGACCTGTTTCCACACTGTACGGGCCCTATGATTTGATGAATAATATTTTCTAGATCTTAAATATATTGTGAAGCTTTATTTAATGGATATTCTTATGATAAAAGAAGGGATCATGTTCTGTCCATCTCGGCCTCAATTCCACTTTCTTATCCACCAATGAAAATCTGTCTGCCTCCTCCTTGAATTTACTCAATGTCCCAGCATCCAGCACACGCTGGGAGAGTGAGTCTTGGTTCATTCACAAGAACTCACCCTCAACCATTGGGGAATTTCTGTAAGTTACTTTCCCACATATTTCAGTGTTATCTGCAAATCTGGCAATAATGCCTTCTATCCCTGCATTCCATGTCACTAATATCGAATGTAAACAGTTGGGGACCAAAAGCCAAACCCTGTGGCACCCACTAGTTACATCATGTCATCCAGAAAAAGACCTGCTTTCTATAGCTCAGCTAATCCTCTCTCCACACTAATAAATTACCCCATTCCCATGTCAAATAACTCCACAGGGACCAAGATCCTGTCACCACGCCCCCTTTATTAACACGGGGAGATCCCTGACACTGACGCAGCTCCCACAGTGCCAGCTCTCAGAGTGAGCATAACCTCTGACACAAGATAACAAAGTGTGGGGCTGGATGAACACAGCAGGCCAAGCAGCGTCTTAGGAGCACAAAAGGTGACATTTCGGGCCTAGACCCTGACATTCCTGCTCCTATCTGTCAGCCAGGACACCCTGACTGGATCAACAGCATGTGATCTGATATTCTATATTGACCTTTGGGGTGGCACCCTCTGTGAGCCCACATTGGACCAAATCTTCTGTTTGCATGCGAGAGCAAAACACGAACATGATGGGACATGTTCCATTGGAGGTTAGAGAATGTGGGGTGATTTTATTGAAGTTATTCAACATGCCACTTTGATGTGATTGTAATGCCACTATTTCTGAGTGAGGAGACCAGGGACCAAATTCCACATGCTCCAAAATCTCTGAACAGGTTAATGTGAAAAAGAATCAAGTAGATCCCGGAGACAGGGATATCACACCCTGGCGGTTGTGCAGCTTGTTTACAAATTGAGGGAGAGGATCCACGAGAGAGATGAGTGAATGAAACCTTTGAAGAGCAGGTGTGCATGCTGGAATGGATAGAGATAGACGAAGCTGATGTGCTGAAAATTTTGTCAAACATTAAGATTGACAAGTCGCCAGGCCCGGACCAGATTTGTCCTCGGCTGCTTTGGGAAGGGAGAAATGCAATTGCTTCGCCACTTGCGAGGATCTTTGCATCCTCGCTCTCCACTGGAGTCGTACCTGAGGACTGGAGAGAGGCAAATGTAATTCCTCTCTTCAAGAAAGGAAATAGGGAAATCCCCAGCAATTACAGACCAGTAAGACTCACGTCTGTCGTCTGCAAGGTGTTAGAACGGATTCTGAGGGATAGGATTTATGGCCATCTGGAAGAGCATGGCTTGATTAAATGCAGTCAACATGGCTTTGTGAGGGGTCATGCCTCACAAACCTTATCGAGTTCTTTGAGGATGTGACTAGAAAAGTTGATGAGGGTCGAGCTGTGGATGTGGTGTATATGGACTTCAGTAAGGCATTTGATAAGGTTCCCCATGGTAGGCTCATTCAGAAGGTCAGGAGGAATGGGATACAGGGGAACTTAGCTGTCTGGATACGGAATTGGCTGGCCGACAGAAGACAGCGAGTGGTAGTAGAAGGAAAATATTCTGCCTGGAAGTCAGTGGTGAGTGGTGTTCCACAGGGCTCTTTCCTTGGGCCTCTACTGTTTGTAATTTTTATTAATGACTTGGATGAGGGGATTGAAGGATGGGTCAGCAAGTTTGCAGATGACACGAAGGTTGGAGGTGTCGTTGACAGTATAGAGGGCTGTTGTAGGCTGCAGCGGGACATTGACAGGATGCAGAGATGGGCTGAGAGGTGGCAGATGGAGTTCAACCTGGATAAATGCGAGGTGATGCATTTTGGAAGGTCGAATTTGAAAGCTGAGTACAGGAATAAGGATAGGATTCGTGGCAGTGTGGAGGAACAGAGGGATCGTGGTGTGCAGATACATAGATCCCTTAAAATGGCCACCCAAGTGGACAGGGTTGTTAAGAAAGCATATGGTGTTTTGGCTTTCATTAACAGGGGGATTGAGTTTAAGAGTCGTGAGATCTTGTTGCAGCTCTATAAAACTTTGGTTAGACCGCACTTGGAATACTGCGTCCAGTTCTGGTCGCCCTATTATAGGAAAGACGTGGATGCTTTGGAGAGGGTTCAGAGGAGGTTTACCAGGATGCTGCCTGGACAGGAGGGCTTATCTTATGAAGAGAGGCTGACTGAGCTCAGACTTTTTTCATTGGAGAAAAGGAGGAGGAGAGGGGACCTAATAGAGGTATACAGGATAATAAGAGGCACAGATAGAGTTGATAGCCAGAGACTATTTCCCAGGGCAGAAAAGGCTAACACGAGGGGTCATAGTTTTAAGCTGGTTGGAGGAAAGTATAGAGGGGATGTCAGAGGCAGGTTCTTTACACAGAGAGTTGTGAGAGCATGGAATGCGTTGCCAGCAGCAGTTGTGGAAGCGAGGTCATTGGGGTCATTTAAGAGACTGCTGGACATGCATATGGTCACTGAAATTTGAGGGTGCATACATGAGAATCAATGGTCAGCACAACATCATGGGCTGAAGGGCCTGTTCTGTGCTGTACTGTTCTATGTTCTATGCTCTATGAGGAGAAGTTCCTGCCGCTGGAATGATGCAGTTCTGGAACACTCGTCCCAGAAGGAGGTAGGCCGGGCACAAATCATTATTAACATTAAGATACACAAACGTCTGTCAGAAAGGAAGGTAAATTCAAAGCAAGGAAACATAATAAACGACAAGAGAATGACCAGGGAAACAGTCAGACACATTACAGAACAAAGCGGAAATCTGTGTCTGGAGAAGGACAACAGTGCTGAGGGAGTGCCGCAGTGTCGGATGGTCAGTGCTGAGGGAACGGGCACTGTCGGAGGGTCAGTGCTGAGGGAGCGCTGCACTGTCGGATGGTCAGTACTGAGGGAGCGGGCACTGTCGGAGGGTCAGTGCTGAGTGAGCGGGCACTGTCGGAGAATCAGTGCTGAGGGAGCGGGCACTGTCAGAGGGTCAGTGCTGAGGGAGCGGGCAATGTCGGAGGGTCAGTGCTGAAGGAGCAGGCAGAGTCGGAGGGTCAGTGCTAAGGGAGTGGGCACTGTTCGGAGGGTCAGTGCTGAGAGAGCGTGAGAGAGACGGCACTGTCGGAGAATCAGTGCTGAGGGAGCGGGCACAGTCGGAGGGTCAGTGCTGAGGGAGCGGGCAGTGTCGGAGTGTAGGTGCTGAGGGAGCGCTGCACTGTCGGAGGGTCAGTGCTGAGTGAGGGGGCACAGTCGGAGGGTCAGTGCTGAGGGAGCGGGCACTGTTGGAGGGTCAGTGCTGAAGGAGCGGGCAGAGTCGGAGGGTCAGTGCTAAGGGAGTGGGCACTGTCGGAGGGTCAGTGCTGAGAGAGCGTGAGAGAGAAGGCACTGTCGGAGAATCAGTGCTGAGGGAGCGGGCACAGTCGGAGGGTCAGTGCTGAGGGATCGCCGCACTGTCGGAGGGTCAGTGCTGATGGAGACGGCACTGACAGAGGGTCAATGCTGAGGGAGCGGGCACTGTCGGATGGTCAGTGCTGAAGGAGCAGGCACTGTCGGAGGGTCAGTGCTGAGTGAGCGGGCACTGTCGGAGTGTAGGTGCTGAGGGAGCACTGCACTGTCGGAGGGTCAGTGCTGAGTGAGCGGGCACTGTCGGAGGGTCAGTGCTGAGGGAGTGGGCACTATCGGAGGGTCAGTGCTGAGGGAGCGCCGCACTGCCGGAGGGTCAGTGCTGATGGAGACGGCACTGTCAGAGGGTCAATGCTGAGGGAGTGGGCACTGTCAGATGGTCAGTGCTGAAGGAGCAGGCACTGTCGGAGGGTCAGTGCTGAGGGAGCGCCGCACTGTCAGAGGGTCAGTACTGTGGGAGCGGGCACTGTCAGATGGTCAGTGCTGAGGGAGCGGGCACTGTCACATGGTCAGTGCTGAAGGAGCAGGCACTGTCGGAGGGTCAGTGTTGAGTGACCGCCGCGCTGTCAGAGGGTCAGTACTGAGGGAGCGGGCACTGTCGGAGGGTCAGTACCAAGGGAGCGCCGCGCTGTCGGAAGGTCAGTGCTGAGGAAGTACCGCACTGTCAGAGGGTCAGCACTGAGGGAGCGCCGCATTATCAGAGGGTCAGTACCGAGGGAGTCTCGCACTGTTGGTGGGTCAGTGCTGAGTGAGCGCCGCACTTTGGGTCGGTCAGTGCTGACGGAGCGGGCACTGACAGAGGGTCAGTGCTCAGGGAGTCGGCACTGTCGGAGGGTCAGTGCTGAGGGAGCACCGCATGTTCGGAGGGTCAGTGCTGAGGGAGTGGGCACTGTCGGAGGGTCAGTGCTGAGGGAGCGCCACACTGCCGGAGGGTCAGTGCTGATGGAGAGGGCACTCTCAGAGGGTAGGTGCTGAGGGAGCGGGCACTGTCGGAGCGTCAGTGCTGAGTGAGCGCCGCACTGTCAGAGGGTCAGTACTGAGGGAGCGGGCACTGTCGGAGAGTCAGTACCGAGGGAGTGCCGCACTGTTGGTGGGTCGGTGCTGAGGGAGTGAGCACTGTCAGTGGGTCAGTACCAAGGGAGCGCCGCACTGTCGGAAGGTCAGTGCTGAGGAAGTACCGCACTGTCAGAGGGTCAGCACTGAGGGAGCGCCGCATTATCGGAGGGTGAGTACCGAGGGAGTCTCGCACTGTTGGTGGGTCAGTGCTGAGTGAGCGCCGCACTTTTGGTGGGTCAGTGCTGAGGGAGCGGGCACTGTCGGAGGGTCAGTGTTGAGGGACAGAGCACTGTCGGATGGTCAGTGCTGAGGGAGCTGGCACTGTCGGAGGGTCAGTGCTGAGTGAGCGCCGCACTGTCAGAGGGTAAGTACTGAGGGAGCGGGCACTGTCAGAGGGTCAGTACTGAGGGAGCGGGCACGGTCAGATGGTCAGTGCTGAAGGAGCAGGCACTGTCGGAGGGTCAGTGCTGAGTGAGCGCCGCACTGTCAGAGGGTCAGTACTGAGGGAGCGGGCACTGTCGGAGGGTCAGTACCAAGGGAGCGCCGCACTGTCGGAAGGTCAGTGCTGAGGAAGTACCGCACTGTCAGAGGGTCAGCACTGAGGGAGCGCCGCATTATCGGAGGGTCAGTACCGAGGGAGTCTCGCACTGTTGGTGGGTCAGTGCTGAGTAAGCGCCGCACTTTTGGTCGGTCAGTGCTGACGGAGCGGGCACTGTCAGAGGGTCACGGCTCAGGGAGTCGGCACTGTCGGAGGGTCAGTGCTGAGGGAGCGCCGCGTGTTCGGAGGGTCAGTGCTGAGGGAGTGGGCACTGTCGGAGGGTCAGTGCTGAGGGAGCGCCACACTGCCGGAGGGTCAGTGCTGATGGAGAGGGCACTCTCAGAGGGTAGGTGCTGAGGGAGCGGGCACTGTCGGAGCGTCAGTGCTGAGTGAGCGCCGCATTGTCAGAGGGTCAGTACTGAGGGAGCGGGCACTGTCGGTTGGTCAGTGCTGAGGGAGCGGGCACTGTCAGACGGTCAGTGCTGTGGGAGCGGGCACTGTCGGAGGGTGAGTGCTGAGGGAGAGAGCACTGTCGGATGGTCAGTGCTGAGGGAGCGGGCACTGTCAGAGGGTCAGCACTGAGGGGGTGGGGCACTGTCGGAGGGTCAGTGCTGTGTTAGTGGGTACTACTGGAGGATCAGAGCTGAGGGAGTGCCACACCGTCGGAGGGTCAGTGCTGAGGGAGCGCCGCACTGTCACAGGGTCAGAGCTGAGAGAGCGCTGCACTGTGGGAGGGTCAGTGCTGAGGGAGTGGGCACTGTCGGAGGGTTAGTGCTGAGGGATTGCCGTACTGCCGGAGGGTCAGTGCTGATGGAGAGGGCACTGTCAGAGGGTCAGTGCTTAGGGAGCGGGCACTGTCGGATGGTCAGTGCTGGAGGAGCAGGCACTATCGGAGGGTGAGTGCTGAGTGAGTTCTGCACTGTCGGAGGGTCAGTGCTGAGGGAGCAGGCACTGTCGGAGGGTCAGTGCTAAGGGAGTGGGCACTGTCGGAGGGTCAGTGCAGAGGGAGTGGGCACTGTTGGAGGGTCAGTGCTGAGGGAGCGCCGCACTGTTCAGAGGGTCAGTGCTGAGGGAGTGCCGCACTGTCGGAGGGTCAGTGCTGAGGGAGCGCTGCACTGTCAGAGGGTCAGTGCTGAGTGAGGGGGCACAGTCGGAGGGTCAGTGCTGAGGGAGCGGGCACTGTTGGAGGGTCAGAGCTGAAGGAGCGGGCAGAGTCGGAGGGTCAGTGCTAAGGGAGTGGGCACTGTCGGAGAGTCAGTGCTGAGAGAGCGTGAGGGAGACGGCACTGTCGGAGGGTCAGTGCTGAGGGAGCGGGCAGTGACGGAGGGTCAGTGCTGAGGGAGTGGGCACTGTCGGAGAATCAGTGCTGAGGGAGCGGGCACTGTCAGAGGGTCAGTGCTGAGGGAGCGGGCAGTGCCGGAGGGTCAGTGCTGAGGGAGTGGGCACTGTTGGAGGGTCAGTGCTGAAGGAGCGGGCAGAGTCGGAGGGTCAGTGCTAAGGGAGTGGGCACAGTCGGAGGGTCAGTGCTGAGGGAGCGGGCACAGTCGGAGGCTCAGTGCTGAGGGAGCGGGCACTGTTGGAGGGTCAGTGCTGAAGGAGCGGGCAGAGTCAGAGGGTCAGTGCTAAGGGAGTGGGCACCGTCGGAGGGTCAGTGCTGAGGGAGCGGGCAGTGTCGGAGTGTAGGTGCTGAGGGAGCGCTGCACTGTCGGAGGGTCAGTGCTGAGGGAGCGGGCACAGTCGGAGGCTCAGTGCTGAGGGAGCGGGCACTGTTGGAGGGTCAGTGCTGAAGGAGCGGGCAGAGTCGGAGGGTCAGTGCTAAGGGAGTGGGCACTGTCGGAGGGTCAGTACTGAGAGAGCGTGAGAGACGGCACTGTCGGAGAATCAGTGCTGAGGGAGCGGGCACTGTCGGATGGTCAGTGCTGAAGGAGCAGGCACTGTCGGAGGGTCAGTGCTGAGTGAACGGGCACTGTCGGAGTGTAGGTGCTGAGGGAGCGCTGCACTGTCGGAGGGTCAGAGCTGATGGAGACGGCACTGTCAGAGGGTCAATGCTGAGGGAGCGGGCACTGTCAGATGGTCAGTGCTGAAGGAGCAGGCACTGTCGGAGGGTCAGTGCTGAGGGATTGCCGTACTGCCGGAGGGTCAGTGCTGATGGAGAGGGCACTGTCAGAGGGTCAGTGCTTAGGGAGCGGGCACTGTCGGATGGTCAGTGCTGGAGGAGCAGGCACTGTCGGAGGGTGAGTGCTGAGTGAGTTCTGCACTGTCGGAGGGTCAGTGCTGAGGGAGCAGGCACTGTCGGAGGGTCAGTGCTAAGGGAGTGGGCACTGTCGGAGGGTCAGTGCAGAGGGAGTGGGCACTGTTGGAGGGTCAGTGCTGAGGGAGCGCCACACTGTTCAGAGGGTCAGTGCTGAGGGAGTGCCGCACTGTCGGAGGGTCAGTGCTGAGGGAGCGCTGCACTGTCAGAGGGTCAGTGCTGAGTGAGGGGGCACAGTCGGAGGGTCAGTGCTGAGGGAGCGGGCACTGTTGGAGGGTCAGAGCTGAAGGAGCGGGCAGAGTCGGAGGGTCAGTGCTAAGGGAGTGGGCACTGTCGGAGGGTCAGTGCTGAGAGAGCGTGAGAGAGACGGCACTGTCGGAGGGTCAGTGCTGAGGGAGCGGGCAGTGACGGAGGGTCAGTGCTGAGGGAGTGGGCACTGTCGGAGAATCAGTGCTGAGGGAGCGGGCACTGTCAGAGGGTCAGTGCTGAGGGAGCGGGCAGTGCCGGAGGGTCAGTGCTGAGGGAGTGGGCACTGTTGGAGGGTCAGTGCTGAAGGAGCGGGCAGAGTCGGAGGGTCAGTGCTAAGGGAGTGGGCACAGTCGGAGGGTCAGTGCTGAGGGAGCGGGCACAGTCGGAGGCTCAGTGCTGAGGGAGCAGGCACTATTGGAGGGTCAGTGCTGAAGGAGCGGGCAGAGTCAGAGGGTCAGTGCTAAGGGAGTGGGCACCGTCGGAGGGTCAGTGCTGAGGGAGCGGGCAGTGTCGGAGTGTAGGTGCTGAGGGAGCGCTGCACTGTCGGAGGGTCAGTGCTGAGGGAGCGGGCACAGTCGGAGGCTCAGTGCTGAGGGAGCGGGCACTGTTGGAGGGTCAGTGCTGAAGGAGCGGGCAGAGTCGGAGGGTCAGTGCTAAGGGAGTGGGCACTGTCGGAGGGTCAGTACTGAGAGAGCGTGAGAGACGGCACTGTCGGAGAATCAGTGCTGAGGGAGCGGGCACTGTCGGATGGTCAGTGCTGAAGGAGCAGGCACTGTCGGAGGGTCAGTGCTGAGTGAACGGGCACTGTCGGAGTGTAGGTGCTGAGGGAGCGCTGCACTGTCGGAGGGTCAGAGCTGATGGAGACGGCACTGTCAGAGGGTCAATGCTGAGGGAGCGGGCACTGTCAGATGGTCAGTGCTGAAGGAGCAGGCACTGTCGGAGGGTCAGTGCTGAGGGATTGCCGTACTGCCGGAGGGTCAGTGCTGATGGAGAGGGCACTGTCAGAGGGTCAGTGCTTAGGGAGCGGGCACTGTCGGATGGTCAGTGCTGGAGGAGCAGGCACTGTCGGAGGGTGAGTGCTGAGTGAGTTCTGCACTGTCGGAGGGTCAGTGCTGAGGGAGCAGGCACTGTCGGAGGGTCAGTGCTAAGGGAGTGGGCACTGTCGGAGGGTCAGTGCAGAGGGAGTGGGCACTGTTGGAGGGTCAGTGCTGAGGGAGCGCCGCACTGTTCAGAGGGTCAGTGCTGAGGGAGTGCCGCACTGTCGGAGGGTCAGTGCTGAGGGAGCGCTGCACTGTCAGAGGGTCAGTGCTGAGTGAGGGGGCACAGTCGGAGGGTCAGTGCTGAGGGAGCGGGCACTGTTGGAGGGTCAGAGCTGAAGGAGCGGGCAGAGTCGGAGGGTCAGTGCTAAGGGAGTGGGCACTGTCGGAGGGTCAGTGCTGAGAGAGCGTGAGAGAGACGGCACTGTCGGAGGGTCAGTGCTGAGGGAGCGGGCAGTGACGGAGGGTCAGTGCTGAGGGAGTGGGCACTGTCGGAGAATCAGTGCTGAGGGAGCGGGCACTGTCAGAGGGTCAGTGCTGAGGGAGCGGGCAGTGCCGGAGGGTCAGTGCTGAGGGAGTGGGCACTGTTGGAGGGTCAGTGCTGAAGGAGCGGGCAGAGTCGGAGGGTCAGTGCTAAGGGAGTGGGCACAGTCGGAGGGTCAGTGCTGAGGGAGCGGGCACAGTCGGAGGCTCAGTGCTGAGGGAGCGGGCACTGTTGGAGGGTCAGTGCTGAAGGAGCGGGCAGAGTCAGAGGATCAGTGCTAAGGGAGTGGGCACCGTCGGAGGGTCAGTGCTGAGGGAGCGGGCAGTGTCGGAGTGTAGGTGCTGAGGGAGCGCTGCACTGTCGGAGGGTCAGTGCTGAGTGAGGGGGCACAGTCGGAGGGCCAGTGCTGAGGGAGCGGGCACTGTTGGAGGGTCAGTGCTGAAGGAGCGGGCAGAGTCGGAGGGTCAGTGCTAAGGGAGTGGGCACTGTCGGAGGGTCAGTACTGACAGAGCGTGAGAGACGGCACTGTCGGAGAATCAGTGCTGAGGGAGCGGGCTCTGTCGGATGGTCAGTGCTGAAGGAGCAGGCACTGTCGGAGGGTCAGTGCTGAGTGAACGGGCACTGTCGGAGTGTAGGTGCTGAGGGAGCGCTGCACTGTCGGAGGGTCAGAGCTGATGGAGACGGCACTGTCAGAGGGTCAATGCTGAGGGAGCGGGCACTGTCAGATGGTCAGTGCTGAAGGAGCAGGCACTGTCGGAGGGTCAGTGCTGAGTGAGCGCCGCACTGTCAGAGGGTCAGTACTGAGGGAGCAGGCACTGTCGGAGGGTCAGTGCTGAGGGAGTGGGCACTGTCGGGGGTCAGTGCTGAGGGAGCGCCGCACTGTCGGAGGGTCAGTGCTGATGGAGACGGCACTGTCAGAGGGTCAATGTTGAGGGAGCGGGCACTGTCAGATGGTCAGTGCTGAAGGAGCAGGCACTGTCGGAGGGTCAGTGCTGAGTGAGCGCCGCACTGTCAGAGGGTCAGTACTGAGGGAGCAGGCACTGTCGGAGGGTCAGTGCTGAGGGAGTGGGCACTGTCGGAGGGTCAGTGCTGAGGGAGCGCCACACTGCCGGAGGGTCAGTGCTGATGGAGAGGGCACTCTCAGAGGGTAGGTGCTGAGGGAGCGGGCACTGTCGGAGCATCAGTGCTTAGTGAGCGCCGCACTGGCAGAGGGTCAGTACTGAGGGAGCGGGCACTGTCGGAGGGTCAGTGCTGAGGGAGTGGGCACTGTCGGAGGGTCAGTGCTGAGTGAGCGCCACACTGCCGGAGGGTCAGTGCTGATGGAGAGGGCACTCTCAGAGGGTAGGTGCTGAGGGAGCGGGCACTGTCGGAGCGTCAGTGCTGAGTGAGCGCCGCACTGTCAGAGGGTCAGTACTGAGGGAGCGGGCACTGTCGGAGGGTCAGTACCGAGGGAGTGCCGCACTGTTGGAGGGTCGGTGCTGAGGGAGTGAGCTCTGTCAGAAGGTCAGTACCAAGGGTACGCCGCACTGTCGGAAGGTCAGTGCTGAGGAAGTACCGCACTGTCAGAGGGTCAGCACTGAGAGAGCGACGCATTATCGGAGGGTCAGTACCGAGGGAGTCTCGCACTGTTGGTGGGTCAGTGCTGAGTGAGCGCCGCACTTTTGGTGGGTCAGTGCTGAGGGAGCGGGCACTGTCGGAGGGTCAGTGTTGAGGGAGAGAGCACTGTCGGATGGTCAGTGCTGAGGGAGCTGGCACTGTCGGAGGGTCAGTGCTGAGTGAGCGCCGCACTGTCGGAGGGTCAGTGCTGAGGGAGAGGGCACTGTCGGAGGGTCAGTGCTGTGGGAGCGGGCACTGTCGGAGGGTCAGTACTGAGGGAGCGGGCACTGTCGGTTGGTCAGTGCTGAGGGAGCGGGCACTGTCGGATGGTCCGTGCTGAGGCAGAGGGCACTGTCGGATGGTCAGTGCTGAGGGAGCAAACACTGTCAGACGGTCAGTGCTGTGGGCGCGGGCACTGTCAGAGGGTCAGTACTGAGGGAGCGGGCACTGTTGGTTGGTCAGTGCTGAGGGAGCGGGCACTGTCGGAGGGTCAGTACTGAGGGGGTGGGGCACTGTCGGAGCGTCAGTGCTGAGGGAGAGAGCACTGTCGGATGGTCAGTACTGAGGGAGCGGGCACTGTCAGAGGGTCAGAGCTGAGAGAGCGCTGCACTGTCGGAGGGTCAGTGCTGAGGGAGTGGGCACTGTCGGAGGGTCAGTGCTGAGGGATTTCTGCACTGCCGGAGGGTCAGTGCTGATGGAGAGGGCACTGTCAGAGGGTCAGTGCTTAGGGAGCGGGCATGTCGTATGGTCAGTGCTGAAGGAGCAGGCACTGTGGGAGGGTCATTGCTGAGTGAGTTCCGCACTGTCGGAGGGTCAGTGCTGAGGGAGCAGGCACTGTCGGAGGGTCAGTGCTAAGGGAGTGGGCACTGTCGGAGGGTCAGTGCTGAGTGAGTTCCGCACTGTTGGAGGGTCAGTGCTGAGGGAGCAGGCAATGTTGGAGGGTCAGAGCTGAGGGAGCGCCGCACTGTCGGAGGGTCAGTGCAGAGGGAGTGGGCACTGTCGGACGGTCAGTGCAGAGTGAGCGCCGCACTGTCAGAGGGTCAGTACTGAGAAGGCATCGCACTGTCGGAGGGTCAGTGCTGAGGGAGAGGGCACTGTTGGAGGGTCAGTGCTGTGGGAGCGGGCACTGTCGGAGGGTCAGTACTGAGGGAGCGGGCACTGTCGGTTGGTCAGTGCTGAGGGAGCGGGCACTGTCGGATGGTCAGTGCTGAGGCAGAGGGCACTGTCGGATGGTCAGTGCTGAGGGAGCAAACACTGTCAGACGGTCAGTGCTGTGGGAGCGGGCACTGTCGGAGGGTCAGTACTGAGGGGGTGGGGCACTGTCGGAGCATCAGTGCTGAGGGAGAGAGCACTGTCGGAGGGTCAGTGCTGAGGGAGAGGGCACTGTCGGAGGGTCAGTGCTGAGGCAGAGGGCACTGTCGGATGGTCAGTGCTGAGGGAGCAAACACTGTCAGACGGTCAGTGCTGTGGGAGTGGGCACTGTCGGAGGGTGAGTGCTGAGGGAGAGAGCACTGTCGGATGGTCAGTGCTGAGGGAGCGGGCACTGTCAGAGGGTCAGCACTGAGGGGGTGGGGCACTGTCGGAGGGTCAGTGCTGTGTTAGTGGGTACTACTGGAGGGTCAGAGCTGAGGGAGTGCCACACCGTCGGAGGGTCAGTGCTGAGGGAGCGCCGCACTGTCACAGGGTCAGAGCTGAGAGAGCGCTGCACTGTGGGAGGGTCAGTGCTGAGGGAGTGGGCACTGTCGGAGGGTTAGTGCTGAGGGATTGCCGCACTGCCGGAGGGTCAGTGCTGATGGAGAGGGCACTGTCAGTGGGTCAGTGCTTAGGGAGCGGGCATGTCGGATGGTCAGTGCTGGAGGAGCAGGCACTGTGGGAGGGTGAGTGCTGAGTGAGTTCTGCACTGTCGGAGGGTCAGTGCTAAGGGAGTGGGCACTGTTGGAGGGTCAGTGCAGAGGGAGTGGGCACTGTTGGAGGGTCAGTGCTGAGGGAGCGCCGCACTGTTCGGAGGGTCAGTGCTGAGGGAGCGCTGCACTGTCAGAGGGTCAGTGCTGAGTGAGGGGGCACAGTCGGAGGGTCAGTGCTGAGGGAGCGGGCACTGTTGGAGGGTCAGAGCTGAAGGAGCGGGCAGAGTCGGAGGGTCAGTGCTAAGGGAGTGGGCACTGTCGGAGGGTCAGTGCTGAGAGAGCGTGAGAGAGACGGCACTGTCGGAGGGTCAGTGCTGAGGGAGCGGGCAGTGACGGAGGGTCAGTGCTGAGGGAGTGGGCACTGTCGGAGAATCAGTGCTAAGGGAGCAGGCACTGTCAGAGGGTCAGTGCTGAGGGAGCGGGCACTGTCGGAGGGTCAGTGCTGAGGGAGTGGGCACTGTTGGAGGGTCAGTGCTGAAGGAGCGGGCAGAGTCGGAGGGTCAGTGCTAAGGGAGTGGGCACAGTCGGAGGGTCAGTGCTGAGGGAGCGGGCACAGTCGGAGGGTCAGTGCTGAGGGAGCGGGCACTGTTGGAGGGTCAGTGCTGAAGGAGCGGGCAGAGTCAGAGGGTCAGTGCTAAGGGAGTGGGCACCGTCGGAGGGTCAGTGCTGAGGGAGCGGGCAGTGTCGGAGTGTAGGTGCTGAGGGAGCGCTGCACTGTCGGAGGGTCAGTGCTGAGTGAGGGGGCACAGTCGGAGGGCCAGTGCTGAGGGAGCGGGCACTGTTGGAGGGTCAGTGCTGAAGGAGCGGGCAGAGTCGGAGGGTCAGTGCTAAGGGAGTGGGCACTGTCGGAGGGTCAGTACTGAGAGAGCGTGAGAGACGGCACTGTCGGAGAATCAGTGCTGAGTGAGGGGGCACAGTCGGAGGGCCAGTGCTAAGGGAGCAGGCACTGTCAGAGGGTCAGTGCTGAGGGAGCGGGCACTGTCGGAGGGTCAGTGCTGAGGGAGTGGGCACTGTTGGAGGGTCAGTGCTGAAGGAGCGGGCAGAGTCGGAGGGTCAGTGCTAAGGGAGTGGGCACAGTCGGAGGGTCAGTGCTGAGGGAGCGGGCACAGTCGGAGGGTCAGTGCTGAGGGAGCGGGCACTGTTGGAGGGTCAGTGCTGAAGGAGCGGGCAGAGTCAGAGGGTCAGTGCTAAGGGAGTGGGCACCGTCGGAGGGTCAGTGCTGAGGGAGCGGGCAGTGTCGGAGTGTAGGTGCTGAGGGAGCGCTGCACTGTCGGAGGGTCAGTGCTGAGTGAGGGGGCACAGTCGGAGGGCCAGTGCTGAGGGAGCGGGCACTGTTGGAGGGTCAGTGCTGAAGGAGCGGGCAGAGTCGGAGGGTCAGTGCTAAGGGAGTGGGCACTGTCGGAGGGTCAGTACTGAGAGAGCGTGAGAGACGGCACTGTCGGAGAATCAGTGCTGAGGGAGCGGGCACTGTCGGATGGTCAGTGCTGAAGGAGCAGGCACTGTCGGAGGGTCAGTGCTGAGTGAACGGGCACTGTCGGAGTGCAGGTGCTGAGGGAGCGCTGCACTGTCGGAGGGTCAGAGCTGATGGAGACGGCACTGTCAGAGGGTCAATGCTGAGGGAGCGGGCACTGTCAGATGGTCAGTGCTGAAGGAGCAGGCACTGTCGGAGGGTCAGTGCTGAGTGAGCGCCGCACTGTCAGAGGGTCAGTACTGAGGGAGCAGGCACTGTCGGAGGGTCAGTGCTGAGGGAGTGGGCACTGTCGGAGGGTCAGTGCTGAGGCAGCGCCACACTGCCGGAGGGTCAGTGCTGATGGAGAGGGCACTCTCAGAGGGTAGGTGCTGAGGGAGCGGGCACTGTCGGAGGGTCAGTGCTGAGTGAGCGCCGCACTGGCAGAGGGTCAGTACTGAGGGAGCGGGCACTGTCGGAGGGTCAGTGCTGAGGGAGTGGGCACTGTCGGAGGGTCAGTGCTGAGTGAGCGCCACACTGCCGGAGGGTCAGTGCTGATGGAGAGGGCACTCTTAGAGGGTAGGTGCTGAGGGAGCGGGCACTGTCGGAGCGTCAGTGCTGAGTGAGCGCCGCACTGTCAGAGGGTCAGTACTGAGGGAGCGGGCACTGTCGGAGGGTCAGTACCGAGGGAGCGGGCACTGTCGGAGGGTCAGTACTGAGGGAGCGGGCACTGTCGGAGGGTCAGTACCGAGGGAGTGCCGCACTGTTGGAGGGTCGGTGCTGAGGGAGTGAGCACTGTCAGAAGGTCAGTACCAAGGGTACGCCGCACTGTCGGAAGGTCAGTGCTGAGGAAGTACCGCACTGTCAGAGGGTCAGCACTGAGAGAGCGACGCATTATCGGAAGGTCAGTACCGAGGGAGTCTCGCACTGTTGGTGGGTCAGTGCTGAGTGAGCGCCGCACTTTTGGTGGGTCAGTGCTGAGGGAGCGGGCACTGTCGGAGGGTCAGTGTTGAGTGAGCGCCGCACTGTCGGAGGGTCAGTGCTGAGGGAGAGGGCACTGTCGGATGGTCAGTGCTGAGGGAGCTGGCACTGTCAGAGGGTCAGTGCTGAGTGAGCGCCGCACTGTCGGAGGGTCAGTGCTGAGGGAGAGGGCACTGTCGGAGGGTCAGTGCTGTGGGAGCGGGCACTGTCGGAGGGTCAGTACTGAGGGAGCGGGCACTGTCGGTTGGTCAGTGCTGAGGGAGCGGGCACTGTCGGATGGTCCGTGCTGAGGCAGAGGGCACTGTCGGATGGTCAGTGCTGAGGGAGCAAACACTGTCAGACGGTCAGTGCTGTGGGCGCGGGCACTGTCAGAGGGTCAGTACTGAGGGAGCGGGCACTGTTGGTTGGTCAGTGCTGAGGGAGCGGGCACTGTCGGAGGGTCAGTACTGAGGGGGTGGGGCACTGTCGGAGCGTCAGTGCTGAGGGAGAGAGCACTGTCGGATGGTCAGTACTGAGGGAGCGGGCACTGTCAGAGGGTCAGAGCTGAGAGAGCGCTGCACTGTCGGAGGGTCAGTGCTGAGGGAGTGGGCACTGTCGGAGGGTCAGTGCTGAGGGATTTCCGCACTGCCGGAGGGTCAGTGCTGATGGAGAGGGCACTGTCAGAGGGTCAGTGCTTAGGGAGCGGGCATGTCGTATGGTCAGTGCTGAAGGAGCAGGCACTGTGGGAGGGTCATTGCTGAGTGAGTTCCGCACTGTCGGAGGGTCAGTGCTGAGGGAGCAGGCACTGTCGGAGGGTCAGTGCTAAGGGAGTGGGCACTGTCGGAGGGTCAGTGCTGAGTGAGTTTCGCACTGTTGGAGGGTCAGTGCTGAGGGAGCAGGCAATGTTGGAGGGTCAGAGCTGAGGGAGCGCCGCACTGTCGGAGGGTCAGTGCTGAGGGAGGGCCGCACTGTCGGAGGGTCAGTGCAGAGGGAGTGGGCACTGTCGGACGGTCAGTGCAGAGGGAGTGGGCACTGTCGGAGTGTCAGTGCTGAGGGAGCGGGCACAGTCGGAGGGACATGGCTGAGGGAGCGGGCACAGTTGGAGGGTCAGTGCTGATGGAGCGGGCAGAGTCGGAGGGTCAGTGCTAAGGGAGTGGGCACTGTCGGATGGTCAGTGCTGAGAGAGCGTGAGAGAGCGGGCACTGTCGGAGATTCAGTGCTGAGGGAGCGGGCAGTGTCGGAGTGTAGGTGTTGAGGGAGCGCGGCACTGTCGGAGTGTCAGTGCTGAGTGAGGGGGCACTGTCGGAGGGTCAGTGCTGAGGGAGTGGGCACTGTCGGAGAGTCAGTGCTGAGGGAGCGCCGCACTGCCGGAGGGTCAGTGCTAATGGAGACGGCACTGTAAGAGGGTCAATGCTGAGTTAGTGGGTACTACTGGAGGGTCAGTGCTGAGGGAGCGCCGCACTGCCAGAGGGTCAGAGCTGAGAGAGCGCTGCGCTGTCGGAGGGTCAGTGCTGAGGGAGTGGGCACTGTCGGAGGGTCAGTGCTGAGGGATTTCCGCACTGCCGGAGGGTCAGTGCTGATGGAGAGGGCACTGTCAGAGGGTCAGTGCTTAGGGAGCGGGCATGTCGTATGGTCAGTGCTGAAGGAGCAGGCACTGTGGGAGGGTCATTGCTGAGTGAGTTCCGCACTGTCGGAGGGTCAGTGCTGAGGGAGCAGGCACTGTCGGAGGGTCAGTGCTAAGGGAGTGGGCACTGTCGGAGGGTCAGTGCTGAGTGAGTTCCGCACTGTTGGAGGGTCAGTGCTGAGGGAGCAGGCAATGTTGGAGGGTCAGAGCTGAGGGAGCGCCGCACTGTCGGAGGGTCAGTGCTGAGGGAGGGCCGCACTGCCAGAGGGTCAGTGC
The DNA here is from genome assembly GCF_030684315.1 of Stegostoma tigrinum. Taxonomy (NCBI): domain Eukaryota; kingdom Metazoa; phylum Chordata; class Chondrichthyes; order Orectolobiformes; family Stegostomatidae; genus Stegostoma; species Stegostoma tigrinum. Next base: position 130,004,894 of record NC_081358.1, on the reverse strand, counting down.
TGAGAGAGCGGGCCCTGTCGGAAAATCAGTGCTGAGTGAGTGGGCACTGTCGGAGGGTCAGTGCTGAGGGAGTGGGCACTGTCGGATGGTCAGTGCTGAGGGATCAGGCACAGTCGGACGGTCAGTGCCGAGGGAGCGGGCACTGTCGGAGGGTCAGTGCAGAGGGAGTGGGCACTGTTGGAGGGTCAGTGCTGAGGGAGTGGGCACTGTCGGAGGGTCAGTGCTGAGGGAGCGCCACACTGCCGGAGGGTCAGTGCTGATGGAGAGGGCACGCTCAGAGGGTAGGTGCTGAGGGAGCGGGCACTGTCGGAGCGTCAGTGCTGAGTGAGCGCTGCACTGTCAGAGGGTCAGTACTGAGGGAGCGGGCACTGTCGGAGGGTCAGTGCTGAGGGAGTGGGCACTGTCGGATGGTCAGTGCTGAGGGAGCGCCACACTGCCGGAGGGTCAGTGCTGAAGGAGCGGGCAGAGTCGGAGGGTCAGTGCTAAGGGAGTGGGCACTGTCGGAGGGTCAGTGCTGAGAGAGCGTGAGAGAGACGGCACTGTTGGAGGGTCAGTGCTGAGGGAGCGGGCAGTGACGGAGGGTCAGTGCTGAGGGAGTGGGCACTGTCGGAGGGTCAGTGCTGAGTGAGCGGGCACTGTCGGAGAATCAGTGCTGAGGGAGCGGGCACTGTTGGAGGGTCAGGGCTGAAGGAGCGGGCAGAGTCGGAGGGTCAGTGCTAAGGGAGTGGGCACTGTCGGAGGGTCAGTGCTGAGAGAGCGTGAGAGAGACGGCACTGTCGGAGAGTCAGTGCTGAGGGAGCGGACACTGTCGGATGGTCAGTGCTGAAGGAGCAGGCACTGTCGGAGGGTCAGTGCTGATGGAGACGGCACTGTCAGAGGGTCAATGCTGAGGGAGCGGGCACTGTCAGATGGTCAGTGCTGAAGGAGCAGGCACTGTCGGAGGGTCAGTGCTGAGTGAGCGCCGCACTGTCAGAGGGTCAGTACTGAGGGAGCAGGCACTGTCGGAGGGTCAGTGCTGAGGGAGTGGGCACTGTCGGGGGTCAGTGCTGAGGGAGCGCCGCACTGCCGGAGGGTCAGTGCTGATGGAGACGGCACTGTCAGAGGGTCAATGTTGAGGGAACGGGCACTGTCAGATGGTCAGTGCTGAAGGAGCAGGCACTGTCGGAGGGTCAGTGCTGAGTTAGTGGCTACTACTGGAGGGTCTGTGCTGAGGGAGCGCCGCACTGTCAGGGGGTCAGGGCTGAGGGAGAGGGCACTGTCGGAGGGTCAGTGCTGTGGGAGCGGGCACTGTCGGAGGGTCAGTACTGAGGGAGAGGGCACTGTCGGTTGGTCAGTGCTGAGGGAGCGGGCACTGTCGGATGGTCAGTGCTGAGGGAGCAAACGCTGTTAGACGGTCAGTGCTGTGGGCGCGGGCACTGTCAGAGGGTCAGTACTGAGGGAGCGGGCACTGTCGGTTGGTCAGTGCTGAGGGAGCGGGCACTGTCGGAGGCTCAGTACTGAGGGGGTGGGGCACTGTCGGAGGGTGAGTGCTGAGGGAGTGAGCACTGTCGGATGGTCAGTGCTGAGGGAGCGGGCACTGTCAGAGGGTCAGTACTGAGGGGGTGGGGCACTGTCGGAGCGTCAGTGCTGAGGGAGAGAGCACTGTCGGAGGGTCAGTACTGAGGGAGCGCCGCACTGTCAGAGGGTCAGAGCTGAGAGAGCGTGAGAGAGACGGCACTGTCGGAGAATCAGTGCTGAGGGAGCGGGCACTGTCGGAGGGTCAGTGTTGAGGGAGAGAGCACTGTCGGATGGTCAGTGCTGAGGGAGCTGGCACTGTCGGAGGGTCAGTGCTGAGTGAGCGCCGCACTGTCGGAGGGTCAGTACTGAGGGAGAGGGCACTGTCGGAGGGTCAGTGCTGTGGGAGCGGGCACTGTCGGAGGGTCAGTACTGAGGGAGCGGGCACTGTCGGTTGGTCAGTGCTGAGGGAGCAGGCACTGTCGGATGGTCCGTGCTGAGGCAGAGGGCACTGTCGGATGGTCAGTGCTGAGGGAGCAAACACTGTCAGACGGTCAGTGCTGTGGGCGCGGGCACTGTCAGAGGGTCAGTACTGAGGGAGCGGGCACTGTTGGTTGGTCAGTGCTGAGGGAGCGGGCACTGTCGGAGGGTCAGTACTGAGGGGGTGGGGCACTGTCGGAGCGTCAGTGCTGAGGGAGAGAGCACTGTCGGATGGTCAGTACTGAGGGAGCGGGCACTGTCAGAGGGTCAGAGCTGAGAGAGCGCTGCACTGTCGGAGGGTCAGTGCTGAGGGAGTGGGCACTGTCGGAGGGTCAGTGCTGAGGGATTTCCGCACTGCCGGAGGGTCAGTGCTGATGGAGAGGGCACTGTCAGAGGGTCAGTGCTTAGGGAGCGGGCATGTCGTATGGTCAGTGCTGAAGGAGCAGGCACTGTGGGAGGGTCATTGCTGAGTGAGTTCCGCACTGTCGGAGGGTCAGTGCTGAGGGAGCAGGCACTGTCGGAGGGTCAGTGCTAAGGGAGTGGGCACTGTCGGAGGGTCAGTGCTGAGTGAGTTCCGCACTGTTGGAGGGTCAGTGCTGAGGGAGCAGGCAATGTTGGAGGGTCAGAGCTGAGGGAGCGCCGCACTGTCGGAGGGTCAGTGCTGAGGGAGTGCCGCACTGTCGGAGGGTCAGTGCAGAGGGAGTGGGCACTGTCGGACGGTCAGTGCAGAGGGAGTGGGCACTGTCGGAGTGTCAGTGCTGAGGGAGCGGGCACAGTCGGAGGGACATGGCTGAGGGAGCGGGCACAGTTGGAGGGTCAGTGCTGATGGAGCGGGCAGAGTCGGAGGGTCAGTGCTAAGGGAGTGGGCACTGTCGGATGGTCAGTGCTGAGAGAGCGTGAGAGAGCGGGCACTGTCGGAGATTCAGTGCTGAGGGAGCGGGCACAGTCGGAGGGTCACTGCTGAGGGAGCGGGCAGTGTCGGAGTGTAGGTGTTGAGGGAGCGCTGCACTGTCGGAGTGTCAGTGCTGAGTGAGGGGGCACTGTCGGAGGGTCAGTGCTGAGGGAGTGGGCACTGTCGGAGAGTCAGTGCTGAGGGAGCGCCGCACTGCCGGAGGGTCAGTGCTAATGGAGACGGCACTGTAAGAGGGTCAATGCTGAGTTAGTGGGTACTACTGGAGGGTCAGTGCTGAGGGAGCGCCGCACTGCCAGAGGGTCAGTGCTGAGAGAGCGGGCCCTGTCGGAAAATCAGTGCTGAGGGAGTGGGCACTGTCGGAGGGTCAGTGCTGAGGGAGTGGGCACTGTCGGATGGTCAGTGCTGAGGGATCAGGCACAGTCGGACGGTCAGTGCTGAGGGAGCGGGCACTGTCGGAGGGTCAGTGCTGAGGGAGCGGGCACTGAAGGATGGTCAGTGCTGAAGGAGCAGGCACTGTCGGAGGGTCAGTGCTGAGGGAGTGGGCACTGTCGGAGGGTCAGTGCTGAGGGAGTGGGCACTGTCGGATGGTCAGTGCTGAGGGATCAGGCACAGTCGGACGGTCAGTGCTGAGGGAGCGGGCACTGTCGGAGGGTGACTGCTGAGGGAGCGGGCACTGTCAGATGGTAAGTGCTGAAGGAGCAGGCACTGTCGGAGGGTCAGTGCTGACGGAGCGGGCACTGTCGGTTGGTCAGTCCTGAGGGAGCGGGCACTGTCGGATGGTCAGTGCTGAGGCAGAGGGCACTGTCGGATGGTCAGTGCTGAGGGAGCAAACACTGTCAGACGGTCAGTGCTGTGGGCGCGGGCACTGTCAGAGGGTCAGTGCTGAGGGAGCGGGCAGTGTCGGAGGGTCAGTGCTGAGGGAGTGGGCACTGTTGGAGGGTCAGTGCTGAAGGAGCAGGCAGAGTCGGAGGGTCAGTGCTAAGGGAGTGGGCACAGTCGGAGGGTCAGTGCTGAGGGAGCGGGCACAGTCGGAGGGTCAGTGCTGAGGGAGCGGGCACTGTTGGAGGGTCAGTGCTGAGGGAGTGGGCACTGAAGGATGGTCAGTGCTGAAGGAGCAGGCACTGTCGGAGGGTCAGTGCTGAGGGAGCGGGCGCTGTCGGAGAGTCAATGCTGAGGGAGTGGGCACTGTCGGAGGGTCAGTGCTGAGGGAGCGGGCACTGTCGGAGGGTCAGTGCTGAGGGAGCGGGCACTGTCGGAGGGTCAGTGCTGAGGGAGCGGGCAGTGACGGAGGGTCAGTGCCGAGGGAGTGGGCACTGTCAGAGGGTCAGTGCTGAGGGAGCGGGCAGTGTCGGAGGGTCAGTGCTGAGGGAGTGGGCACTGTTGGAGGGTCAGTGCTGAAGGAGCGGGCAGAGTCGGAGGGTCAGTGCTAAGGGAGTGGGCACAGTCGGAGGGTCAGTGCTGAGGGAGCGGGCACAGTCGGATGGTCAGTGCTGAGGGAGCGGGCACTGTTGGAGGGTCAGTGCTGAAGGAGTGGGCAGAGTCGGAGGGTCCGTGCTAAGGGAGTGGGCACTTTCGGAGGGTCCGTGCTGAGACAGCGTGAGAGAGACGGCACTGTCGGAGAATCAGTGCTGAGGGAGCGGGCACAGTGGGAGGGTCAGTGCTGAGGGAGCGGGCAGTGACGGAGGGTAAGTGCTGAGGGAGTGCGCACTGTCGGAGGGTCAGTGCTGAGTGAGCGGGCACTGTCGGAGAATCAGTGCTGAGGGATCGGGCACTGTCGGAGGGTCAGTGCCGAGGGAGCGGGCAGTGTCGGAGGGTCAGTGCTGAGGGAGTGGGCACTGTTGGAGGGTCAGTGCTGAGGGAGCGGGCAGAGTCGGAGGGTCAGTGCTAAGGGAGCGGGCACTGTTGGAGGGTCAGTGCCGAAGGAGCGGGCAGAGTCGGAGGGTCAGTGCTAAGGGAGTGGGCACTGTCGGAGGGTCAGTGCTGAGAGAGCGTGAGAGAGACGGCACTGTCGGAGGATCAGTGCTGAGGGAGCGGGCAGTGACGGAGGGTCAGTGCTGAGGGAGAGGGCACTGTCGGAGGGTCAGTGCTGAGTAAGCGGGCACTGTCGGAGAATCTGTGCTGAGGGAGCGGGCACTGTCAGAGGGTCAGTGCTGAGGGAGCGGGCAGTGCCGGAGGGTCAGTGCTGAGTGAGTGGGCACTGCTGGAGGGTCAGTGCTGAAGGAGCGGGCAGAGTCGGACGGTCAGTGCTAAGGGAGTGGGCACTGTCGGAGGGTCAGTGCTGAGAGAGCGTGAGAGAGACGGCACTGTCGGAGAATCAGTGCTGAGGGAGCGGGCACAATCGGAGGGTCAGTGCTGAGGGAGCGGGCAGTGTCGGAGTGTAGGTGTTGAGGGAGCGCTGCACTGTCGGAGTGTCAGTGCTGAGTGAGGGGGCACTGTTGGAGGGTCAGTGCTGAGGGAGCAGGCAATGTTGGAGGGTCAGAGCTGAGGGAGCGCCGCACTGTCGGAGGGTCAGTGCTGAGGGAGTGCCGCACTGTCGGAGGGTCAGTGCAGAGGGAGTGGGCACTGTCGGACGGTCAGTGCAGAGGGAGTGGGCACTGTCGGAGTGTCAGTGCTGAGGGAGCGGGCACAGTCGGAGGGACATGGCTGAGGGAGCGGGCACAGTTGGAGGGTCAGTGCTGATGGAGCGGGCAGAGTCGGAGGGTCAGTGCTAAGGGAGTGGGCACTGTCGGATGGTCAGTGCTGAGAGAGCGTGAGAGAGCGGGCACTGTCGGAGATTCAGTGCTGAGGGAGCGGGCACAGTCGGAGGGTCACTGCTGAGGGAGCGGGCAGTGTCGGAGTGTAGGTGTTGAGGGAGCGCTGCACTGTCGGAGTGTCAGTGCTGAGTGAGGGGGCACTGTCGGAGGGTCAGTGCTGAGGGAGTGGGCACTGTCGGAGAGTCAGTGCTGAGGGAGCGCCGCACTGCCGGAGGGTCAGTGCTAATGGAGACGGCACTGTAAGAGGGTCAATGCTGAGTTAGTGGGTACTACTGGAGGGTCAGTGCTGAGGGAGCGCCGCACTGCCAGAGGGTCAGTGCTGAGAGAGCGGGCCCTGTCGGAAAATCAGTGCTGAGGGAGTGGGCACTGTCGGAGGGTCAGTGCTGAGGGAGTGGGCACTGTCGGATGGTCAGTGCTGAGGGATCAGGCACAGTCGGACGGTCAGTGCTGAGGGAGCGGGCACTGTCGGAGGGTCAGTGCTGAGGGAGCGGGCACTGAAGGATGGTCAGTGCTGAAGGAGCAGGCACTGTCGGAGGGTCAGTGCTGAGGGAGTGGGCACTGTCGGAGGGTCAGTGCTGAGGGAGTGGGCACTGTCGGATGGTCAGTGCTGAGGGATCAGGCACAGTCGGACGGTCAGTGCTGAGGGAGCGGGCACTGTCGGAGGGTGACTGCTGAGGGAGCGGGCACTGTCAGATGGTAAGTGCTGAAGGAGCAGGCACTGTCGGAGGGTCAGTGCTGACGGAGCGGGCACTGTCGGTTGGTCAGTCCTGAGGGAGCGGGCACTGTCGGATGGTCAGTGCTGAGGCAGAGGGCACTGTCGGATGGTCAGTGCTGAGGGAGCAAACACTGTCAGACGGTCAGTGCTGTGGGCGCGGGCACTGTCAGAGGGTCAGTGCTGAGGGAGCGGGCAGTGTCGGAGGGTCAGTGCTGAGGGAGTGGGCACTGTTGGAGGGTCAGTGCTGAAGGAGCAGGCAGAGTCGGAGGGTCAGTGCTAAGGGAGTGGGCACAGTCGGAGGGTCAGTGCTGAGGGAGCGGGCACAGTCGGAGGGTCAGTGCTGAGGGAGCGGGCACTGTTGGAGGGTCAGTGCTGAGGGAGTGGGCACTGAAGGATGGTCAGTGCTGAAGGAGCAGGCACTGTCGGAGGGTCAGTGCTGAGGGAGCGGGCGCTGTCGGAGAGTCAATGCTGAGGGAGTGGGCACTGTCGGAGGGTCAGTGCTGAGGGAGCGGGCACTGTCGGAGGGTCAGTGCTGAGGGAGCGGGCACTGTCGGAGGGTCAGTGCTGAGGGAGCGGGCAGTGACGGAGGGTCAGTGCCGAGGGAGTGGGCACTGTCAGAGGGTCAGTGCTGAGGGAGCGGGCAGTGTCGGAGGGTCAGTGCTGAGGGAGTGGGCACTGTTGGAGGGTCAGTGCTGAAGGAGCGGGCAGAGTCGGAGGGTCAGTGCTAAGGGAGTGGGCACAGTCGGAGGTTCAGTGCTGAGGGAGCGGGCACAGTCGGATGGTCAGTGCTGAGGGAGCGGGCACTGTTGGAGGGTCAGTGCTGAAGGAGTGGGCAGAGTCGGAGGGTCCGTGCTAAGGGAGTGGGCACTTTCGGAGGGTCCGTGCTGAGACAGCGTGAGAGAGACGGCACTGTCGGAGAATCAGTGCTGAGGGAGCGGGCACAGTGGGAGGGTCAGTGCTGAGGGAGCGGGCAGTGACGGAGGGTAAGTGCTGAGGGAGTGCGCACTGTCGGAGGGTCAGTGCTGAGTGAGCGGGCACTGTCGGAGAATCAGTGCTGAGGGATCGGGCACTGTCGGAGGGTCAGTGCCGAGGGAGCGGGCAGTGTCGGAGGGTCAGTGCTGAGGGAGTGGGCACTGTTGGAGGGTCAGTGCTGAGGGAGCGGGCAGAGTCGGAGGGTCAGTGCTAAGGGAGCGGGCACTGTTGGAGGGTCAGTGCCGAAGGAGCGGGCAGAGTCGGAGGGTCAGTGCTAAGGGAGTGGGCACTGTCGGAGGGTCAGTGCTGAGAGAGCGTGAGAGAGACGGCACTGTCGGAGGATCAGTGCTGAGGGAGCGGGCAGTGACGGAGGGTCAGTGCTGAGGGAGAGGGCACTGTCGGATGGTCAGTGCTGAGGGAGCTGGCACTGTCAGAGGGTCAGTGCTGAGTGAGCGCCGCACTGTCGGAGGGTCAGTGCTGAGGGAGAGGGCACTGTCGGAGGGTCAGTGCTGTGGGAGCGGGCACTGTCGGAGGGTCAGTACTGAGGGAGCGGGCACTGTCGGTTGGTCAGTGCTGAGGGAGCGGGCACTGTCGGATGGTCCGTGCTGAGGCAGAGGGCACTGTCGGATGGTCAGTGCTGAGGGAGCAAACACTGTCAGACGGTCAGTGCTGTGGGCGCGGGCACTGTCAGAGGGTCAGTACTGAGGGAGCGGGCACTGTTGGTTGGTCAGTGCTGAGGGAGCGGGCACTGTCGGAGGGTCAGTACTGAGGGGGTGGGGCACTGTCGGAGCGTCAGTGCTGAGGGAGAGAGCACTGTCGGATGGTCAGTACTGAGGGAGCGGGCACTGTCAGAGGGTCAGAGCTGAGAGAGCGCTGCACTGTCGGAGGGTCAGTGCTGAGGGAGTGGGCACTGTCGGAGGGTCAGTGCTGAGGGATTTCCGCACTGCCGGAGGGTCAGTGCTGATGGAGAGGGCACTGTCAGAGGGTCAGTGCTTAGGGAGCGGGCATGTCGTATGGTCAGTGCTGAAGGAGCAGGCACTGTGGGAGGGTCATTGCTGAGTGAGTTCCGCACTGTCGGAGGGTCAGTGCTGAGGGAGCAGGCACTGTCGGAGGGTCAGTGCTAAGGGAGTGGGCACTGTCGGAGGGTCAGTGCTGAGTGAGTTTCGCACTGTTGGAGGGTCAGTGCTGAGGGAGCAGGCAATGTTGGAGGGTCAGAGCTGAGGGAGCGCCGCACTGTCGGAGGGTCAGTGCTGAGGGAGGGCCGCACTGTCGGAGGGTCAGTGCAGAGGGAGTGGGCACTGTCGGACGGTCAGTGCAGAGGGAGTGGGCACTGTCGGAGTGTCAGTGCTGAGGGAGCGGGCACAGTCGGAGGGACATGGCTGAGGGAGCGGGCACAGTTGGAGGGTCAGTGCTGATGGAGCGGGCAGAGTCGGAGGGTCAGTGCTAAGGGAGTGGGCACTGTCGGATGGTCAGTGCTGAGAGAGCGTGAGAGAGCGGGCACTGTCGGAGATTCAGTGCTGAGGGAGCGGGCAGTGTCGGAGTGTAGGTGTTGAGGGAGCGCGGCACTGTCGGAGTGTCAGTGCTGAGTGAGGGGGCACTGTCGGAGGGTCAGTGCTGAGGGAGTGGGCACTGTCGGAGAGTCAGTGCTGAGGGAGCGCCGCACTGCCGGAGGGTCAGTGCTAATGGAGACGGCACTGTAAGAGGGTCAATGCTGAGTTAGTGGGTACTACTGGAGGGTCAGTGCTGAGGGAGCGCCGCACTGCCAGAGGGTCAGAGCTGAGAGAGCGCTGCGCTGTCGGAGGGTCAGTGCTGAGGGAGTGGGCACTGTCGGAGGGTCAGTGCTGAGGGATTTCCGCACTGCCGGAGGGTCAGTGCTGATGGAGAGGGCACTGTCAGAGGGTCAGTGCTTAGGGAGCGGGCATGTCGTATGGTCAGTGCTGAAGGAGCAGGCACTGTGGGAGGGTCATTGCTGAGTGAGTTCCGCACTGTCGGAGGGTCAGTGCTGAGGGAGCAGGCACTGTCGGAGGGTCAGTGCTAAGGGAGTGGGCACTGTCGGAGGGTCAGTGCTGAGTGAGTTCCGCACTGTTGGAGGGTCAGTGCTGAGGGAGCAGGCAATGTTGGAGGGTCAGAGCTGAGGGAGCGCCGCACTGTCGGAGGGTCAGTGCTGAGGGAGGGCCGCACTGCCAGAGGGTCAGTGCTGAGAGAGCGGGCCCTGTCGGAAAATCAGTGCTGAGTGAGTGGGCACTGTCGGAGGGTCAGTGCTGAGGGAGTGGGCACTGTCGGATGGTCAGTGCTGAGGGATCAGGCACAGTCGGACGGTCAGTGCCGAGGGAGCGGGCACTGTCGGAGGGTCAGTGCAGAGGGAGTGGGCACTGTTGGAGGGTCAGTGCTGAGGGAGTGGGCACTGTCGGAGGGTCAGTGCTGAGGGAGCGCCACACTGCCGGAGGGTCAGTGCTGATGGAGAGGGCACGCTCAGAGGGTAGGTGCTGAGGGAGCGGGCACTGTCGGAGCGTCAGTGCTGAGTGAGCGCTGCACTGTCAGAGGGTCAGTACTGAGGGAGCGGGCACTGTCGGAGGGTCAGTGCTGAGGGAGTGGGCACTGTCGGATGGTCAGTGCTGAGGGAGCGCCACACTGCCGGAGGGTCAGTGCTGAAGGAGCGGGCAGAGTCGGAGGGTCAGTGCTAAGGGAGTGGGCACTGTCGGAGGGTCAGTGCTGAGAGAGCGTGAGAGAGACGGCACTGTTGGAGGGTCAGTGCTGAGGGAGCGGGCAGTGACGGAGGGTCAGTGCTGAGGGAGTGGGCACTGTCGGAGGGTCAGTGCTGAGTGAGCGGGCACTGTCGGAGAATCAGTGCTGAGGGAGCGGGCACTGTTGGAGGGTCAGGGCTGAAGGAGCGGGCAGAGTCGGAGGGTCAGTGCTAAGGGAGTGGGCACTGTCGGAGGGTCAGTGCTGAGAGAGCGTGAGAGAGACGGCACTGTCGGAGAGTCAGTGCTGAGGGAGCGGACACTGTCGGATGGTCAGTGCTGAAGGAGCAGGCACTGTCGGAGGGTCAGTGCTGATGGAGACGGCACTGTCAGAGGGTCAATGCTGAGGGAGCGGGCACTGTCAGATGGTCAGTGCTGAAGGAGCAGGCACTGTCGGAGGGTCAGTGCTGAGTGAGCGCCGCACTGTCAGAGGGTCAGTACTGAGGGAGCAGGCACTGTCGGAGGGTCAGTGCTGAGGGAGTGGGCACTGTCGGGGGTCAGTGCTGAGGGAGCGCCGCACTGCCGGAGGGTCAGTGCTGATGGAGACGGCACTGTCAGAGGGTCAATGTTGAGGGAACGGGCACTGTCAGATGGTCAGTGCTGAAGGAGCAGGCACTGTCGGAGGGTCAGTGCTGAGTTAGTGGCTACTACTGGAGGGTCTGTGCTGAGGGAGCGCCGCACTGTCAGGGGGTCAGGGCTGAGGGAGAGGGCACTGTCGGAGGGTCAGTGCTGTGGGAGCGGGCACTGTCGGAGGGTCAGTACTGAGGGAGAGGGCACTGTCGGTTGGTCAGTGCTGAGGGAGCGGGCACTGTCGGATGGTCAGTGCTGAGGGAGCAAACGCTGTCAGACGGTCAGTGCTGTGGGCGCGGGCACTGTCAGAGGGTCAGTACTGAGGGAGCGGGCACTGTCGGTTGGTCAGTGCTGAGGGAGCGGGCACTGTCGGAGGCTCAGTACTGAGGGGGTGGGGCACTGTCGGAGGGTGAGTGCTGAGGGAGTGAGCACTGTCGGATGGTCAGTGCTGAGGGAGCGGGCACTGTCAGAGGGTCAGTACTGAGGGGGTGGGGCACTGTCGGAGCGTCAGTGCTGAGGGAGAGAGCACTGTCGGAGGGTCAGTACTGAGGGAGCGCCGCACTGTCAGAGGGTCAGAGCTGAGAGAGCGTGAGAGAGACGGCACTGTCGGAGAATCAGTGCTGAGGGAGCGGGCACTGTCGGAGGGTCAGTGTTGAGGGAGAGAGCACTGTCGGATGGTCAGTGCTGAGGGAGCTGGCACTGTCGGAGGGTCAGTGCTGAGTGAGCGCCGCACTGTCGGAGGGTCAGTACTGAGGGAGAGGGCACTGTCGGAGGGTCAGTGCTGTGGGAGCGGGCACTGTCGGAGGGTCAGTACTGAGGGAGCGGGCACTGTCGGTTGGTCAGTGCTGAGGGAGCAGGCACTGTCGGATGGTCCGTGCTGAGGCAGAGGGCACTGTCGGATGGTCAGTGCTGAGGGAGCAAACACTGTCAGACGGTCAGTGCTGTGGGCGCGGGCACTGTCAGAGGGTCAGTACTGAGGGAGCGGGCACTGTTGGTTGGTCAGTGCTGAGGGAGCGGGCACTGTCGGAGGGTCAGTACTGAGGGGGTGGGGCACTGTCGGAGCGTCAGTGCTGAGGGAGAGAGCACTGTCGGATGGTCAGTACTGAGGGAGCGGGCACTGTCAGAGGGTCAGAGCTGAGAGAGCGCTGCACTGTCGGAGGGTCAGTGCTGAGGGAGTGGGCACTGTCGGAGGGTCAGTGCTGAGGGATTTCCGCACTGCCGGAGGGTCAGTGCTGATGGAGAGGGCACTGTCAGAGGGTCAGTGCTTAGGGAGCGGGCATGTCGTATGGTCAGTGCTGAAGGAGCAGGCACTGTGGGAGGGTCATTGCTGAGTGAGTTCCGCACTGTCGGAGGGTCAGTGCTGAGGGAGCAGGCACTGTCGGAGGGTCAGTGCTAAGGGAGTGGGCACTGTCGGAGGGTCAGTGCTGAGTGAGTTCCGCACTGTTGGAGGGTCAGTGCTGAGGGAGCAGGCAATGTTGGAGGGTCAGAGCTGAGGGAGCGCCGCACTGTCGGAGGGTCAGTGCTGAGGGAGTGCCGCACTGTCGGAGGGTCAGTGCAGAGGGAGTGGGCACTGTCGGACGGTCAGTGCAGAGGGAGTGGGCACTGTCGGAGTGTCAGTGCTGAGGGAGCGGGCACAGTCGGAGGGACATGGCTGAGGGAGCGGGCACAGTTGGAGGGTCAGTGCTGATGGAGCGGGCAGAGTCGGAGGGTCAGTGCTAAGGGAGTGGGCACTGTCGGATGGTCAGTGCTGAGAGAGCGTGAGAGAGCGGGCACTGTCGGAGATTCAGTGCTGAGGGAGCGGGCACAGTCGGAGGGTCACTGCTGAGGGAGCGGGCAGTGTCGGAGTGTAGGTGTTGAGGGAGCGCTGCACTGTCGGAGTGTCAGTGCTGAGTGAGGGGGCACTGTCGGAGGGTCAGTGCTGAGGGAGTGGGCACTGTCGGAGAGTCAGTGCTGAGGGAGCGCCGCACTGCCGGAGGGTCAGTGCTAATGGAGACGGCACTGTAAGAGGGTCAATGCTGAGTTAGTGGGTACTACTGGAGGGTCAGTGCTGAGGGAGCGCCGCACTGCCAGAGGGTCAGTGCTGAGAGAGCGGGCCCTGTCGGAAAATCAGTGCTGAGGGAGTGGGCACTGTCGGAGGGTCAGTGCTGAGGGAGTGGGCACTGTCGGATGGTCAGTGCTGAGGGATCAGGCACAGTCGGACGGTCAGTGCTGAGGGAGCGGGCACTGTCGGAGGGTCAGTGCTGAGGGAGCGGGCACTGAAGGATGGTCAGTGCTGAAGGAGCAGGCACTGTCGGAGGGTCAGTGCTGAGGGAGTGGGCACTGTCGGAGGGTCAGTGCTGAGGGAGTGGGCACTGTCGGATGGTCAGTGCTGAGGGATCAGGCACAGTCGGACGGTCAGTGCTGAGGGAGCGGGCACTGTCGGAGGGTGACTGCTGAGGGAGCGGGCACTGTCAGATGGTAAGTGCTGAAGGAGCAGGCACTGTCGGAGGGTCAGTGCTGACGGAGCGGGCACTGTCGGTTGGTCAGTCCTGAGGGAGCGGGCACTGTCGGATGGTCAGTGCTGAGGCAGAGGGCACTGTCGGATGGTCAGTGCTGAGGGAGCAAACACTGTCAGACGGTCAGTGCTGTGGGCGCGGGCACTGTCAGAGGGTCAGTGCTGAGGGAGCGGGCAGTGTCGGAGGGTCAGTGCTGAGGGAGTGGGCACTGTTGGAGGGTCAGTGCTGAAGGAGCAGGCAGAGTCGGAGGGTCAGTGCTAAGGGAGTGGGCACAGTCGGAGGGTCAGTGCTGAGGGAGCGGGCACAGTCGGAGGGTCAGTGCTGAGGGAGCGGGCACTGTTGGAGGGTCAGTGCTGAGGGAGTGGGCACTGAAGGATGGTCAGTGCTGAAGGAGCAGGCACTGTCGGAGGGTCAGTGCTGAGGGAGCGGGCGCTGTCGGAGAGTCAATGCTGAGGGAGTGGGCACTGTCGGAGGGTCAGTGCTGAGGGAGCGGGCACTGTCGGAGGGTCAGTGCTGAGGGAGCGGGCACTGTCGGAGGGTCAGTGCTGAGGGAGCGGGCAGTGACGGAGGGTCAGTGCCGAGGGAGTGGGCACTGTCAGAGGGTCAGTGCTGAGGGAGCGGGCAGTGTCGGAGGGTCAGTGCTGAGGGAGTGGGCACTGTTGGAGGGTCAGTGCTGAAGGAGCGGGCAGAGTCGGAGGGTCAGTGCTAAGGGAGTGGGCACAGTCGGAGGGTCAGTGCTGAGGGAGCGGGCACAGTCGGATGGTCAGTGCTGAGGGAGCGGGCACTGTTGGAGGGTCAGTGCTGAAGGAGTGGGCAGAGTCGGAGGGTCCGTGCTAAGGGAGTGGGCACTTTCGGAGGGTCCGTGCTGAGACAGCGTGAGAGAGACGGCACTGTCGGAGAATCAGTGCTGAGGGAGCGGGCACAGTGGGAGGGTCAGTGCTGAGGGAGCGGGCAGTGACGGAGGGTAAGTGCTGAGGGAGTGCGCACTGTCGGAGGGTCAGTGCTGAGTGAGCGGGCACTGTCGGAGAATCAGTGCTGAGGGATCGGGCACTGTCGGAGGGTCAGTGCCGAGGGAGCGGGCAGTGTCGGAGGGTCAGTGCTGAGGGAGTGGGCACTGTTGGAGGGTCAGTGCTGAGGGAGCGGGCAGAGTCGGAGGGTCAGTGCTAAGGGAGCGGGCACTGTTGGAGGGTCAGTGCCGAAGGAGCGGGCAGAGTCGGAGGGTCAGTGCTAAGGGAGTGGGCACTGTCGGAGGGTCAGTGCTGAGAGAGCGTGAGAGAGACGGCACTGTCGGAGGATCAGTGCTGAGGGAGCGGGCAGTGACGGAGGGTCAGTGCTGAGGGAGAGGGCACTGTCGGAGGGTCAGTGATGAGTAAGCGGGCACTGTCGGAGAATCTGTGCTGAGGGAGCGGGCACTGTCAGAGGGTCAGTGCTGAGGGAGCGGGCAGTGCCGGAGGGTCAGTGCTGAGTGAGTGGGCACTGCTGGAGGGTCAGTGCTGAAGGAGCGGGCAGAGTCGGACGGTCAGTGCTAAGGGAGTGGGCACTGTCGGAGGGTCAGTGCTGAGAGAGCGTGAGAGAGACGGCACTGTCGGAGAATCAGTGCTGAGGGAGCGGGCACAATCGGAGGGTCAGTGCTGAGGGAGCGGGCAGTGTCGGAGTGTAGGTGCTGAGGGAGCGCTGCACTGTCGGAGGGTTAGTGCTGAGTGAGGGGGCACAGTCGGAGGGTCAGTGCTGAGGGAGCCGGCACTGTTGGAGGGTCAGTGCTGAAGGAGCGGGCAGAGTCGGAGGGTCAGTGCTAAGGGAGTGGGCACTGTCGGAGGGTCAGTGCTGAGAGAGCGTGAGAGTGAAGGCACTGTCGGAGAATCAGTGCTGAGGGAGCGGGCACTGTCGGATGGTCAGTGCTGAAGGAGCAGGCACTGTCGGAGGGTCAGTGCTGAGTGAGCGGGCACTGTCGGAGTGTAGGTGCTGAGGGAGCGCTGCACTGTCGGAGGGTCAGAGCTGATGGAGACGGCACTGTCAGAGGGTCAATGTTGAAGGAGCAGGCACTGTCGGAGGGTCAGTGCTGAGTGAGCGCCGCACTGTCAGAGGGTCAGTACTGAGGGAGCAGGCACTGTCGGAGGGTCAGTGCTGAGGGAGTGGGCACTGTCGGAGGGTCAGTGCTGAGGGAGCGCCACACTGCCGGAGGGTCAGTGCTGATGGAGAGGGCACTCTCAGAGGGTAGGTGCTGAGGGAGCGGGCACTGTCGGAGCGTCAGTGCTGAGTGAGCGCTGCACTGTCAGAGGGTCAGTACTGAGGGAGCGGGCACTGTCGGAGGGTCAGTGCTGAGGGAGTGGGCACTGTCGGAGGGTCAGTGCTGAGGGAGCGCCACACTGCCGGAGGGTCAGTGCTGAAGGAGCGGGCACTGTCGGAGGGTCAGTGCTAAGGGAGTGGGCACTGTCGGAGGGTCAGTGCTGAGAGAGCGTGAGAGAGACGGCACTGTCGGAGGGTCAGTGCTGAGGGAGCGGGCAGTGACGGAGGGTCAGTGCTGAGGGAATGGGCACTGTCGGAGGGTCAGTGCTGAGTGAGCGGGCACTGTCGGAGAATCAGTGCTGAGGGAGCGGGCACTGTTGGAGGGTCAGGGCTGAAGGAGCGGGCAGAGTCGGAGGGTCAGTGCTAAGGGAGTGGGCACTGTCGGAGGGTCAGTGCTGAGAGAGCGTGAGAGAGACGGCACTGTCGGAGAATCAGTGCTGAGGGAGCGGACACTGTCGGATGGTCAGTGCTGAAGGAGCAGGCACTGTCGGAGGGTCAGTGCTGAGTGAGCGGGCACTGTCGGAGTGTAGGTGCTGAGGGAGCGCTGCACTGTCGGAGGGTCAGAGCTGATGGAGACGGCACTGTCAGAGGGTCAATGCTGAGGGAGCGGGCACTGTCAGATGGTCAGTGCTGAAGGAGCAGGCACTGTCGGAGGGTCAGTGCTGAGTGAGCGCCGCACTGTCAGAGGGTCAGTACTGAGGGAGCAGGCACTGTCGGAGGGTCAGTGCTGAGGGAGTGGGCACTGTCGGGGGTCAGTGCTGAGGGAGCGCCGCACTGCCGGAGGGTCAGTGCTGATGGAGACGGCACTGTCAGAGGGTCAATGTTGAGGGAACGGGCACTGTCAGATGGTCAGTGCTGAAGGAGCAGGCACTGTCGGAGGGTCAGTGCTGAGTTAGTGGCTACTACTGGAGGGTCTGTGCTGAGGGAGCGCCGCACTGTCAGGGGGTCAGGGCTGAGGGAGAGGGCACTGTCGGAGGGTCAGTGCTGTGGGAGCGGGCACTGTCGGAGGGTCAGTACTGAGGGAGAGGGCACTGTCGGTTGGTCAGTGCTGAGGGAGCGGGCACTGTCGGATGGTCAGTGCTGAGGGAGCAAACGCTGTCAGACGGTCAGTGCTGTGGGCGCGGGCACTGTCAGAGGGTCAGTACTGAGGGAGCGGGCACTGTCGGTTGGTCAGTGCTGAGGGAGCGGGCACTGTCGGAGGCTCAGTACTGAGGGGGTGGGGCACTGTCGGAGGGTGAGTGCTGAGGGAGTGAGCACTGTCGGATGGTCAGTGCTGAGGGAGCGGGCACTGTCAGAGGGTCAGTACTGAGGGGGTGGGGCACTGTCGGAGCGTCAGTGCGGAGGGAGAGAGCACTGTCGGAGGGTCAGTACTGAGGGAGCGCCGCACTGTCAGAGGGTCAGAGCTGAGAGAGCGCTGCACTGTCGGAGGGTCAGTGCTGAGGGAGTGGGCACTGTCGGAGGGTCAGTGCTGAGGGATTTCCGCACTGCCGAAGGGTCAGTGCTGATGGAGAGGGCACTCTCAGAGGGTAGGTGCTGAGGGAGCGGGCACTGTCGGAGCGTCAGTGCTGAGTGAGCGCTGCACTGTCAGAGGGTCAGTACTGAGGGAGCGGGCACTGTCGGAGGGTCAGTGCTGAGGGAGTGGGCACTGTCGGATGGTCAGTGCTGAGGGAGCGCCACACTGCCGGAGGGTCAGTGCTGAAGGAGCGGGCACTGTCGGAGGGTCAGTGCTAAGGGAGTGGGCACTGTCGGAGGGTCAGTGCTGAGAGAGCGTGAGAGAGACGGCACTGTCGGAGGGTCAGTGCTGAGGGAGCGGGCAGTGACGTAGGGTCAGTGCTGAGGGAGTGGGCACTGTCGGAGGGTCAGTGCTGAGTGAGCGGGCACTGTCGGAGAATCAGTGCTGAGGGAGCGGGCACTGTTGGAGGGTCAGGGCTGAAGGAGCGGGCAGAGTCGGAGGGTCAGTGCTAAGGGAGTGGGCACTGTCGGAGGGTCAGTGCTGAGAGAGCGTGAGAGAGACGGCACTGTCGGAGAGTCAGTGCTGAGGAAGCGGACACTGTCGGATGGTCAGTGCTGAAGGAGCAGGCACTGTCGGAGGGTCAGTGCTGAGTGAGCGGGCACTGTCGGAGTGTAGGTGCTGAGGGAGCGCTGCACTGTCGGAGGGTCAGAGCTGATGGAGACGGCACTGTCAGAGGGTCAATGCTGAGGGAGCGGGCACTGTCAGATGGTCAGTGCTGAAGGAGCAGGCACTGTCGGAGGGTCAGTGCTGAGTGAGCGCCGCACTGTCAGAGGGTCAGTACTGAGGGAGCAGGCACTGTCGGAGGGTCAGTGCTGAGGGAGTGGGCACTGTCGGGGGTCAGTGCTGAGGGAGCGCCGCACTGCCGGAGGGTCAGTGCTGATGGAGACGGCACTGTCAGAGGGTCAATGTTGAGGGAACGGGCACTGTCAGATGGTCAGTGCTGAAGGAGCAGGCACTGTCGGAGGGTCAGTGCTGAGTTAGTGGCTACTACTGGAGGGTCTGTGCTGAGGGAGCGCCGCACTGTCAGGGGGTCAGGGCTGAGGGAGAGGGCACTGTCGGAGGGTCAGTGCTGTGGGAGCGGGCACTGTCGGAGGGTCAGTACTGAGGGAGCGGGCACTGTCGGTTGGTCAGTGCTGAGGGAGCGGGCACTGTCGGAGGCTCAGTACTGAGGGGGTGGGGCACTGTCGGAGGGTGAGTGCTGAGGGAGTGAGCACTGTCGGATGGTCAGTGCTGAGGGAGCGGGCACTGTCAGAGGGTCAGTACTGAGGGGGTGGGGCACTGTCGGAGCGTCAGTGCTGAGGGAGAGAGCACTGTCGGAGGGTCAGTACTGAGGGAGCGCCGCACTGTCAGAGGGTCAGAGCTGAGAGAGCGCTGCACTGTCGGAGGGTCAGTGCTGAGGGAGTGGGCACTGTCGGAGGGTCAGTGCTGAGGGATTTCCGCACTGCCGAAGGGACAGTGCTGATGGAGAGGGCACTGTCAGAGGGTCAGTGCTTAGGGAGCAGGCATGTCGTATGGTCAGTGCTGAAGGAGCAGGCACTGTCGGAGGGTCAGTGCTGAGTGAGTTCCGCACTGTCGGAGGGTCAGTGCTGAGGGAGCAGGCACTGTCGGAGGGTCAGTGCTAAGGGAGTGGGCACTGTTGGAGGGTCAGTGCTGAGGGAGCGCCGCACTGTCGGAGGGTCAGTGCTGAGGGAGTGCCGCACTGTCGGAGGGTCAGTGCTTAGGGAGCAGGCATGTCGTATGGTCAGTGCTGAGGGAGCAGGCACTGTCGGAGGGTCAGTGCTGAGTGAGCGCCGCACTGTCAGAGGGTCAGTACTGAGGGAACAGGCACTGTCGGAGGGCCAGTGCTGAGGGATTGGGCACTGTCGGAGGGTCAGTGCTGAGGGAGCGCCACACTGCCGGAGGGTCAGTGCTGATGGAGAGGGCACTCCCAGAGGGTAGGTGCTGAGGGAGCGGGCACTGTCGGAGCTTCAGTGCTGAGTGCGCGCTGCACTGTCAGAGGGTCAGTACTGAGGGAGCGGGCACTGTCGGAGGGTCAGTGCTGAGGGAGTGGGCACTGTCGGAGGGTCAGTGCTGAGGGAGCGCCACACTGTCAGAGGGTCAGTACTGAGGGAGCGGGCACTGTCGTAGGGTCAGTGTTGAGGGAGAGAGCACTGTCGAATGGTCAGTGCTCAGGGAGCGGGCACTGTCGGAGCGTCAGTGCTGAGTGAGCGCCGCACTGTCAGAGGGTCAGTACTGAGGGAGCGGGCACTGTCGGAGGGTCAGTACCGAGGGAGTGCCGCACTGTTGGAGGGTCGGTGCTGAGGGAGTGAGCACTGTCAGAGGGTCAGTACCAAGGGTAAGCCGACTATCGGAAGGTCAGTGCTGAGGAAGTACCGCACTGTCAGAGGGTCAGCACTGAGGGAGCGACGCATTATCGGAGGGTCAGTACCGAGGGAGGCTCGCACTGTTGGTGGGTCAGTGCTGAGTGAGCGCCGCACTTTTGCTGGGTCAGTGCTGAGGGAGCGGGCACTGTCGGAGGGTCAGTGTTGAGGGCGAGTGCACTGTCGGATGGTCAGTGCTGAGGGAGCTGGCACTGTCGGAGGGTCAGTGCTGAGTTAATGGCTACTACTGGAGGGTCTGTGCTGAGGGAGCGCCGCACTGTCAGGGGGTCAGGGCTGAGGGAGAGGGCACTGTCGGAGGGTCAGTGCTGTGGGAGCGGGCACTGTCGGAAGGTCAGTACTCAGGGAGAGGGCACTGTCGGTTGGTCAGTGCTGAGGGAGCGGGCACTGTCGGATGGTCAGTGCTGAGGGAGCAAACACTGTCTGACGGTCAGTGCTGTGGGCGCGGGCACTGTCAGAGGGTCAGTGCTGAGGGAGCGGGCACTGTCGGAGGGTCAGTGCTGAGGGAGCGGGCACTGTCGGAGGGTCAGTACTGAGGGGGTGGGGCACTGTCGGAGGGTGAGTGCTGAGGGAGTGAGCACTGTCGGATGGTCAGTGCTGAGGGAGCGGGCACTGTCAGAGGGTCAGTACTGAGGGGGTGGGGCACTGTCGGAGCGTCAGTGCTGAGGGAGAGAGCACTGTCGGAGGGTCAGTACTGAGGGAGCGCCGCACTGTCAGAGGGTCAGAGCTGAGAGAGCGCTGCACTGTCGGAGGGTCAGTGCTGAGGGAGTGGGCACTGTCGGAGGGTCAGTGCTGAGGGATTTCCGCACTGTCGAAGGGACAGTGCTGATGGAGAGGGCACTGTCAGAGGGTCAGTGCTTAGGGAGCGGGCATGTCGTATGGTCAGTGCTGAAAGAGCAGGCACTGTCGGAGGGTCAGTGCTAAGGGAGTGGGCACTGTCGGAGGGTCTGTGCAGAGGGAGTGGGCACTGTTGGAGGGTCAGTGCTGAGGGAGCGCCGCACTGTCGGAGGGTCAGTGCTGAGGGAGTGCCGCACTGTCGGAGGGTCAGTGCAGAGGGAGTGGGCACTGTCGGAGGGTCAGTGCAGAGGGAGTGGGCACTGTCGGAGGGTCAGTGCTGAGGGAGCGGGCACTGTCAGAGGGTCAGTGCCAAGGGAGCGCCGCACTATCGGAAGGTCAGTGCTGAGGAAGTACCGCACTGTCAGAGGGTCAGCACTGAGGGAGCGCCGCATTATCGGAGGGTGAGTACCGAGGGAGTCTCGCACTGTTGGTGGGTCAGTGCTGAGTGTGCGCCGCTCTTTTGGTGGGTCAGTGCTGACGGAGCGGGCACTGTCAGAGGGTCAGTGCTCAGGGAGTCGGCACTGTCGGAGGGTCAGTGCTGAGGGAGCGCCGCATGTTCGTAGTGTCAGTGCTGAGGGAGACGGCACTGTCGGAGGGTCAGTGCTGAGGGAGCGCCACACTGCCGGAGGGTCAGTGCTGATGGAGAGGGCACTCTCAGAGGGTAGGCTCTGAGGGAGTGAGCACTGTCGGATGCTCACTGCTGAAGGAGCAGGCACAGTCGGAGGGTCAGTACTGAGGGAGCGTCGCACTGTCAGAGGGTCAGTGCTGAGGGAGTGGGCACGGTCGGAGGGTCAGTGCTTAGGGAGTGCCGCACTGTTGGAGGGTCAGTGCTGAGGGAGCAGGCACTGCCGGAGGATCAGTGCTAAGGGAGTGGGCACTGTCAGAGGGTAAGTGCAGAGGGAGTGGGCACTGTTGGAGGGTCAGTGCTGAGTGAGTGCCGCACTGTCGGAGGGTCAGTGCTGAGGGAGCAGGCACTGTCGGAGGGTCAGTGCAGAGGGAGTGGGCACTGTCGGAGGGTCAGTGCTGAGGGAGCGGTCACAGTCGGAGGGTCAGTGCTGATGGAGCGGGCAGAGTCGGAGGGTCAGTGCTAAGGGAGTGGGCACTGTCGGAGGGACAGTGCTGAGAGAGCGTGAGAGAGCGGGCACTGTCGGAGATTCAGTGCTGAGGGAGCGGGCACAGTCGGAGGGTCAGTGCTGAGGGAGCGCCACACTGCCGGACGGTCAGTGCTGATGGAGAGGGCACTCTCAGAGGGTAGGTGCTGAGGGAGCGGGCACTGTCGGAGCATCAGTGCTGAGTGAGCGCCGCACTGTCAGAGGGTCAGTACTGAGGGAGTGGGCACTGTCGGAGGGTCAGTGCTGAGGGAGCGCCACACTGCCGGATGGTCAGTGCTGATGGAGAGGGCACTCTCAGAGGGTAGGTGCTGAGGGAGCGGGCACTGTCGGAGCGTCAGTGCTGAGTGAGCGCTGCACTGTCAGAGGGTCTGTACTGAGGGAGCGGGCACTGTCAGAGGGTCAGTACTGAGGGAGCGGGCACTGTCGGAGGGTCAGTACCGAGGGAGTCTCGCACTGTTGGTGGGTCAGTGCTGAGTGAGCGCCGCACTTTTGGTGGGTCAGTGCTGAGGGAGCGGGCACTGTCGGAGGGTCAGTGTTGAGGGAGAGAGCACTGTCGGATGGTCAGTGCTGAGGGAGCGGGCACTGTCGGAGCGTCAGTGCTGAGTGAGCGCCGCACTGTCGGAGGGTCAGTACTGAGGGAGCGGGCACTGTCGGAGGGTCAGTACCGAGGGAGTGCCGCACTGTTGGAGGGTCGGTGCTGAGGGAGTGAGCACTGTCAGAGGGTCAGTACCAAGGGTACGCCGACTGTCGGAAGGTCAGTGCTGAGGAAGTACCGCACTGTCAGAGGGTCAGCACTGAGAGAGCAACGCATTATCGGAGGGTCAGTACCGAGGGAGTCTCGCACTGTTGGTGGGTCAGTGCTGAGTGAGCGCCGCACTTTTGGTGGGTCAGTGCTGAGGGAGCGGGCACTGTCGGAGGGTCAGTGTTGAGGGAGAGAGCACTGTCGTATGGTCAGTGCTGAGGGAGCTGGCACTGTCGGAGGGTCAGTGCTGAGTGAGCGCCGCACTGTCGGAGGGTCAGTGCTGAGTTAGTGGCTACTACTGGAGGGTCTGTGCTGAGGGAGCGCCGCACTGTCAGGGGGTCAGGGCTGAGGGAGAGGGCACTGTCGGAGGGTCAGTGCTGTGGGAGCCGGCACTGTCGGAAGGTCAGTACTCAGGGAGAGGGCACTGTCGGTTGGTCAGTGCTGAGGGAGCGGGCACTGTCGGATGGTCAGTGCTGAGGGAGCAAACGCTGTCAGACGGTCAGTGCTGTGGGCGCGGGCACTGTCAGAGGGTCAGTACTGAGGGAGCGGGCACTGTCGGTTGGTCAGTGCTGAGGGAGCGGGCACTGTCGGAGGCTCAGTACTGAGGGGGTGGGGCACTGTCGGAGGGTGAGTGCTGAGGGAGTGAGCACTGTCGGATGGTCAGTGCTGAGGGAGCGGGCACTGTCAGAGGGTCAGTACTGAGGGGGTGGGGCACTGTCGGAGCGTCAGTGCTGAGGGAGAGAGCACTGTCGGAGGGTCAGTACTGAGGGAGCGCCGCACTGTCAGAGGGTCAGAGCTGAGAGAGCGCTGCACTGTCGGAGGGTCAGTGCTGAGGGAGTGGGCACTGTCGGAGGGTCAGTGCTGAGGGATTTCCGCACTGCCGAAGGGACAGTGCTGATGGAGAGGGCACTGTCAGAGGGTCAGTGCTTAGGGAGCGGGCATGTCGTATGGTCAGTGCTGAAGGAGCAGGCACTGTCGGAGGGTCAGTGCTGAGTGAGTTCCGCACTGTCGGAGGGTCAGTGCTGAGGGAGCAGGCACTGTCGGAGGGTCAGTGCTAAGGGAGTGGGCACTGTCGGAGGGTCTGTGCAGAGGGAGTGGGCACTGTTGGAGGGTCAGTGCTGAGGGAGCGCCGCACTGTCGGAGGGTCAGTGCTGAGGGAGTGCCGCACTGTCGGAGGGTCAGTGCAGAGGGAGTGGGCACTGTCGGAGGGTCAGTGCAGAGGGAGTGGGCACTGTCGGAGGGTCAGTGCTGAGGGAGCGGGCACTGTCGGAGGGTCAGTGCTGAGTGAGCGCCGCACTGTCAGAGGGTCAGTACTGAGGGAGCGGGCACTGTCGGAGGGTCAGTGCTGAGGGAGTGGTCACTGTCGGAGGGTCAGTGCTGAGGGAGCGCCACACTGCCGGAGGGTCAGTGCTGATGGAGAGGGCACTCTCAGAGAGTAGGTGCTGAGGGAGCGGGCACTGTCGGAGCGTCAGTGCTGAGTGAGCGCCGCACTGTCAGAGGGTCAGTACTGAGGGAGCGGGCACTGTCGGAGGGTCAGTACCGAGGGAGTGCCGCACTGTTGGAGGGTCGGTGCTGAGGGAGTGAGCACTGTCAGAGGGTCAGTACCAAGGGTAAGCCGACTGTCGCAAGGTCAGTGCTGAGGAAGTACCGCACTGTCAGAGGGTCAGAACTGAGGGAGCGACGCATTATCGGAGGGTCAGTACCGAGGGAGTCTCGCACTGTTGGTGGGTCAGTGCTGAGTGAGCGCCGCACTTTTGGTGGGTCAGTGCTGAGGGAGCGGGCACTGTCGGAGGGTCAGTGTTGAGGGAGAGAGCACTGTCGGATGGTCAGTGCTGAGTGAGCTGGCACTGTCGGAGGGTCAGTGCTGAGTTAGTGGCTACTACTGGAGGGTCTGTGCTGAGGGAGCGCCGCACTGTCAGGGGGTCAGGGCTGAGGGAGAGGGCACTGTCGGAGGGTCAGTGCTGTGGGAGCGGGCACTGTCGGAAGGTCAGTACTGAGGGAGAGAGCACTGTCGGTTGGTCAGTGCTGAGGGAGCGGGCACTGTCGGAGGGTCAGTGCTGAGAGATTTCCGCACTGCCGAAGGGACAGTGCTGATGGAGAGGGCACTGTCAGAGGGTCAGTGCTTAGGGAGCGGGCATGTCGTATGGTCAGTGCTGAAGGAGCAGGCACTGTCGGAGGGTCAGTGCTGAGTGAGTTCCGCACTGTCGGAGGGTCAGTGCTGAGGGAGCAGGCACTGTCGGAGGGTCAGTGCTAAGGGAGTG
Source organism: Stegostoma tigrinum (assembly GCF_030684315.1). Taxonomy (NCBI): domain Eukaryota; kingdom Metazoa; phylum Chordata; class Chondrichthyes; order Orectolobiformes; family Stegostomatidae; genus Stegostoma; species Stegostoma tigrinum. Next base: position 129,980,632 of record NC_081358.1, on the reverse strand, counting down.
GGCACTGTCGGAGGGTCTGTGCAGAGGGAGTGGGCACTGTTGGAGGGTCAGTGCTGAGGGAGCGCCGCACTGTCGGAGGGTCAGTGCTGAGGGAGTGCCGCACTGTCGGAAGGTCAGTGCAGAGGGAGTGGGCACTGTCGGAGGGTCAGTGCAGAGGGAGTGGGCACTGTCGGAGGGTCAGTGCTGAGGGAGCGGGCACTGTCAGAGGGTCAGTACCAATGGAGCGCCGCACTATCGGAAGGTCAGTGCTGAGGAAGTACCGCACTGTCAGAGGGTCAGCACTGAGGGAGCGCCGCATTATCGGAGGGTGAGTACCGAGGGAGTCTCGCACTGTTGGTGGGTCAGTGCTGAGTGTGCGCCGCTCTTTTGGTGGGTCAGTGCTGACGGAGCGGGCACTGTCAGAGGGTCAGTGCTCAGGGAGTCGGCACTGTCGGAGGGTCAGTGCTGTGGGAGCGCCGCATATTCGGAGGGTCAGTGCTGAGGGAGTCGGCACTGTCGGAGGGTCAGTGCTGAGGGAGCGCCACACTGCCGGAGGGTCAGTGCTGATGGAGAGGGCACTCTCAGAGTGTAGGCTCTGAGGGAGTGAGCACTGTCGGATGCTCACTGCTGAAGGAGCAGGCACAGTCGGAGGGACAGTACTGAGGGAGCGTCGCACTGTCAGAGGGTCAGAGCTGAGGGAGTGGGCACGGTCGGAGGGTCAGTGCTTCGGGAGTGCCGCACTGTTGGAGGGTCAGTGCTGAGGGAGCAGGCACTGCCGGAGGATCAGTGCTAAGGGAGTGGGCACTGTCAGGGGGTAAGTGCAGAGGGAGTGGGCACTGTTGGAGGGTCAGTGCTGAGTGAGTGCCGCACTGTCGGAGGGTCAGTGCTGAGGGAGCAGGCACTGTCGGAGGGTCAGTGCAGAGGGAGTGGGCACTGTCGGAGGGTCAGTGCTGAGGGAGCGGGCACAGTCGGAGGGTCAGTGCTGATGGAGAGGGCACTCTCAGAGGGTAGGTGCTGAGGGAGCGGGCACTGTCGGAGCGTCAGTGCTGAGTGAGCGCCGCACTGTCAGAGGGTCAGTACTGAGGGAGCGGGCACTGTCGGAGGGTCAGTCCCGAGGGAGTCTCGCACTGTTGGTGGGTCAGTGCTGAGTGAGCGCCGCACTTTTGGTGGGTCAGTGCTGAGGGAGCGGGCACTGTCGTAGGGTCAGTGTTGAGGGAGAGAGCACTGTCGGATGGTCAGTGCTGAGGGAGCGGGCACTGTCGGAGGGTCAGTACCGAGGGAGTGCCGCACTGTTGGAGGGTCGGTGCTGAGGGAGTGAGCACTGTCAGAGGGTCAGTACCAAGGGTAAGCCGACTGTCGGAAGGTCAGTGCTGAGGAAGTACCGCACTGTCAGAGGGTCAGCACTGAGGGAGCGACGCATTATCGGAGGGTCAGTACCGAGGGAGTCTCGCACTGTTGGTGGGTCAGTGCTGAGTGAGCGCTGCGCTTTTGGTGGGTCAGTGCTGAGGTAGCGGGCACTGTCGGAGGGTCAGTGTTGAGGGAGAGAGCACTGTCGGATGGTCAGTGCTGAGGGAGCTGGCACTGTCGGAGGGTCAGTGCTGAGTTAATGGCTACTACTGGAGGGCCTGTGCTGAGGGAGCGCCGCACTGTCAGGGGGTCAGGGCTGAGGGAGAGGGCACTGTCGGAGGGTCAGTGCTGTGGGAGCGGGCACTGTCGGAAGGTCAGTACTCAGGGAGAGGGCACTGTCGGTTGGTCAGTGCTGAGGGAGCGGGCACTGTCGGATGGTCAGTGCTGAGGGAGCAAACACTGTCTGACGGTCAGTGCTGTGGGCGCGGGCACTGTCAGAGGGTCAGTAGTGAGGGAGCGGGCACTGTCGGTTGGTCAGTGCTGAGGGAGCGGGCACTGTCGGAGGCTCAGTACTGAGGGGGTGGGGCACTGTCGGAGGGTGAGTGCTGAGGGAGTGAGCACTGTCGGATGGTCAGTGCTGAGGGAGCGGGCACTGTCAGAGGGTCAGTACTGAGGGGGTGGGGCACTGTCGGAGCGTCAGTGCTGAGGGAGAGAGCACTGTCGGAGGGTCAGTACTGAGGGAGCGCCGCACTGTCAGAGGGTCAGAGCTGAGAGAGCGCTGCACTGTCGGAGGGTCAGTGCTGAGGGAGTGGGCACTGTCGGAGGGTCAGTGCTGAGGGATTTCCGCACTGCCGAAGGGACAGTGCTGATGGAGAGGGCACTGTCAGAGGGTCAGTGCTTAGGGAGCGGGCATGTCGTATGGTCAGTGCTGAAGGAGCAGGCACTGTGGGAGGGTCAGTGCTGAGTGAGTTCCGCACTGTCGGAGGGTCAGTGCTGAGGGAGCAGGCACTGTCGGAGGGTCAGTGCTAAGGGAGTGGGCACTGTCGGAGGGTCTGTGCAGAGGGAGTGGGCACTGTTGGAGGGTCAGTGCTGAGGGAGCGCCGCACTGTCGGAGGGTCAGTGCTGAGTGAGCGGGCACTGTCGGAGGGTCAGTACCGAGGGAGTGCCGCACTGTCGGAGGGTCGGTGCTGAGGGAGTGGGCACTGTCAGAGGGTCAGTACCAAGGGAGCGCCGCACTGTCGGAAGGTCAGTGCTGAGGAAGTACCGCACTGTCAGAGGGTCAGCACTGAGGGAGCGCCGCATTATCGGAGGGTGAGTACCGAGGGAGTCTCGCACTGTTGGTGGGTCAGTGCTGAGTGTGCGCCGCTCTTTTGGTGGGTCAGTGCTGACGGAGCGGGCACTGTCAGAGGGTCAGTGCTCAGGGAGTCGGCACTGTCGGAGGGTCAGTGCTGAGGGAGCGCCGCATGTTCGGAGGGTCAGTGCTGAGGGAGTCGGCACTGTCGGAGGGTCAGTGCTGAGGGAGCGCCACACTGCCGGAGGGTCAGTGCTGATGGAGAGGGCACTCTCAGAGGGTTGGCGCTGAGGGAGTGAGCACTGTCGGATGCTCACTGCTGAAGGAGCAGGCACTGTCGGAGGGACAGTACTGAGGGAGCGTCGCACTGTCAGAGGGTCAGTGCTGAAGGAGCAGGCACTGTCGAAGGATCAGTGCTAAGGGAGTGGGCACTGTCAGAGGGTAAGTGCAGAGGGAGTGGGCACTGTTGGAGGGTCAGTGCTGAGGGAGCGCCGCACTGTCGGAGGGTCAGTGCTGAGGGAGCAGGCACTGTCGGAGGATCAGTGCTAAGGGAGTGGGCACTGTCAGAGGGTAAGTGCAGAGGGAGTGGGCACTGTCGGAGGGTCAGTTCTGAGTGAGCGCCGCACTGACGTAGGGTCAGTACTGAGGGAGCGGGCACTGTCGGAGGGTCAGTACCGAGGGAGTGCCGCACTGTCGGAGGGTCGGTGCTGAGGGAGTGGGCACTGTCAGAGGGTCAGGACCAAGGGATCGCCGCACTGTCGGAAGGTCAGTGCTGAGGAAGGACCGCACTGTCAGAGGGTCAGCACTGAGGGAGCGCCGCATTATTGGAGGGTCAGTACCGAGGGAGTCTCGCACTGTTGGTGGGTCAGTGCTGAGTGAGCGCCGCACTTTTGGTGAGTCAGTGCTGACGGAGCGGGCACTGTCAGAGGGTCAGTGCTCAGGGAGTCGGCACTGTCGGAGGGTCAGTGCTGAGGGAGCGCCACACTGCCGGAGGGTCAGTGCTGATGGAGAGGGCACTCTCAGAGGGTAGGTGCTGAGGAAGTGGGCACTGTCGGATGCTCACTGCTGAAGGAGCAGGCACTGTCGGAGGGACTGTACTGTGGGAGCGTCGCACTGTCAGAGGGTCAGTGCTGAGGGAGTGGGCACAGTCGGAGGGTCAGTGCTTAGGGAGTGCCGCACTGTCGGAGGGTAAGTGCTGAGGGAGCAGGCACTGTCGGAGGATCAGTCCTAAGGGAGTGGGCACTGTCGGAGGGTAAGTGCAGAGGGAGTGGGCACTGTCGGAGGGTCAGTGCTGAGGGATTGCCGCACTGCCGGAGGGTCAGTGCTGATGGAGAGGGCACTGTCAGAGGGTCAGTGCTTAGGGAGCGGGCATGTCGGATGGTCAGTGCTGAAGGAGCAGGCACTGTCGGAGGGTCAGTGCTGAGTGAGTGCCGCACTGTCGGATGGTCAGTGCTGAGGGAGCAGGCACTGTCGGAGGGTCAGTGCTAAGGGAGTGGGCACTGTCGGAGGGTCAGTGCAGAGGGAGTGCCGCACTCTCGGAGGGTCAGTGCAGAGGGAGTGGGCACTGTTGGAGGGTCAGTGCTGAGGGAGCGCCGCACTGTCGGAGGGTCAGTGCTGAGGGAGCGAGCACTGTCGGAGGGTCAGTTCTGAGTGAGCGCCGCACTGACGTAGGGTCAGTGCTGATGGAGTGGGCACTGTTGGTGGGTCAGTGTTGAGGGAGAGAGCACTGTCGGATCGTCAGTGCTGAGGGAGCTGGCACTGTCGGAGGTTCAGTGCTGAGTGAGCGCCGCACTGGCAGAGGGTCAGTACTGAGGGAGCGTCGCACTGTCGGAGGGTCAGTGCTGAGTTAGTGGGTACTACTGGAGGGTCAGTGCTGAGGGAGCGCAGCACTGTCAGAGGGTCAGTGCTGAGGGAGAGGGCACTGTCGGAGGGTCAGCGCTGAGGGAGCGGGCACTGTCGGATGGTCAGTGTTGAGCCAGAGGGCACTGTCGGATGGTCAGTGCAGAGGGAGTGGGCACTGTCGGAGGGTCAGTACTGAGGGGGTGGGGCACTGTCGGAGGGTCAGTGCAGAGGGAGTGGGCACTGTTGGAGGGTCAGTGCTGAGGGAGCGCCGCACTGTCGGAGGGTCAGTGCTGAGGGAGTGCCGCACTGTCGGAGGGTCAGTGCAGAGGGAGTGGGCACTGTTGGAGGGTCAGTGCTGAAGGAGCGGGCAGAGTCGGAGGGTCAGTGCTGAGGAAGCGGGCACAGTCGGAGGGTCAGTGCTGAGGGAGCGGGCACAGTTGGAGGGTCAGTGCTGAGGGAGCGCCGCACTGTCAGAGGGTCAGTACTGAGGGAGCGGGCACTGTTGGAGCGTCAGTGCTGAGTTCGTGGGCACTACTGGAGGGTCAGTGCTGAGGGAGCAGGCACGATCGGAGGGTCAGTGCTCAGGGAGCGGGCACTGTCGGAGGGTCAGTCCTGAGTTCGTGGGCACTGCTGGAGGGTCAGTGCTGAGGGAGCAGGCACGATCGGAGGGTCAGTGCTCAGGGAGCGGGCACTGTCGGAGGGTCAGTGCTGAGAGAGTGGGCACTGTCGGAGGGTCAGTGCTGAGGGAGTGGGCACTGTCGGTGAGTCAGTGCTTATGGAGAGGACACTGTCGGAGGGTCAGTGCTGATGGAGCGGGTACTGTCGGATGGTCAGTGCTGAGGGAGCAGGCACTGTCGGAGGGTCATTACTAAGGGAGAGGGCACTGTCAGATGGGTCAGTGCTGAGGGAGTGGGCACTGTCGGACTGCCAGTGCTGAGGGAGTGGGGCACTGTCGGAGGGTCAGTGTAGAGGGAGAGCTGCACTGTGGGACGGTCAGTGCTGAGTGAGCGCCACACTGTTGGAGGGTCAGTGCTGAGGGAGCGAGCACTGTTGCAGGGTCAGTGCTGAGGGAGTGGGCACTGACGGAGGGTCAGTGCTGAGGGATCGCCGCACTGCCGAAGGGACAGTGCTGATGGAGAGGGCACTGTCAGAGGATCAGTACTGAGGGATCGAGCACTGTCGGAGGGTCAGTGCTGAGGGATCGCCGCACTGCCGGAGGGTCAGTGCTGATGGAGCGGGCACTGTCGGATGGTCAGTGCTGAAGGAACAGGCACTGTCGGAGGGTCAGTGCTGAGTGGGCCCCGCACTGTCAGAGGGTTAGTACTGAGGGAGCGGGCACTGTTGGAGGGTCAGTGCTGAGGGAGCGCTGCACTGTCGGAGGGATGGTGCTGAGGGAGTGGGCACTGTCGGAGGGTCAGTGCTGAGTGAGCGCCGCACAGTCCGAGGCTCAGCACTGAGGGAGCGAGCACTGTTGGTGGGTCAGTGCTGAGGGAGAGGGCACCGTCGGAGGGTCAGTGCTGATGGAGAGGGCACTGTCAGAGGGTCAGTGCTGAGTGAGCGCCGCACAGTCTGAGGCTCAAGACTGAGGGAGTGGGCACCGTCGAAGGGTCAGTGCTGATGGAGAGGGCACCGTCGGAGGGTCAGTGCTGATGGAGAGGGCACTGTCGGAGGGTCAGTGCTGAGTGAGCGCCGCACAGTCCGAGGCTCAGGACTGAGGGAGCTAGCACTGTTGGAGGGTCAGTGCTGATGGAGAGGGCACTGTCGGAGGGTCAGTGCTGAGTGAGCGCCGCACAGTCTGAGGCTCAGGACTGAGGGAGCGAGCACTGTTGGAGGGTCAGTGCTGATGGAGAGGGCACTGTCGGAGGGTCAGTGCTGAGTGAGCGCCGCACAGTCCGAGGCTCAGGACTGAGGGAGCGAGCACTGTTGGAGGGTCAGTGCTGATGGAGAGGGCACTGTCGGAGGGTCAGTGCTGAGGGAGAGAGCACTGTCGGATGGCCAGTACTGAGGGAGCGGGCACTTTCGGTTGGTCAGTGCTGAGGGAGTGGGCACTGTCAGAGCGTCAGTGCTGAGGGAGCGGGCACTGTCGGAGGGTCAGTGCTGAGGGGATGGGGCACTGTCAGAGGGTGGGTGCTGAGGGAGCGGGCACTGTCGGAGGGTCAGTGCTGAGTGTGCGCCGCACTGTCAGAGGGTCAGTACTGAGGGAGCGGGCACTGTCGGAGGGTCAGTGCTGAGAGGATGGGGCACTGTCAGAGGGTGGGTGCTGAGGGAGAGACGCACTGTCAGAGGGTCAGTGCTGAGGGAGCGGGCACTGTCGGAGGGTCAGTGCTGAGGGAGTGGGTACTACTCCCTGAGCGGGCACTGTCGGAGGGTCAGTGCTGAGGGAGTGAGCACTGTCAGATGGTCAGTGCTGAGGGAGCGGGCACTGTCGGAGGGTCAGTGCTGAGTGAGCGCCGCACTGTCAGAGGGTCAGTACTGAGGGAGTGTCACACTGTCAGAGGGTCAGTGCTGAGGGAGTGGGTACTACTCCCTGAGCGGGCACTGTCGGACTGTCAGTGCTGAGGGAGTGGGGCACTGTTGGAGGGTAGTGCAGAGGGAGAGCTGCACTGTGGGATGGTCAGTGCTGAGTGAGCGCCGCACTGTCAGAGGGTCAGTGCTGAGGGAGTGGGCACTGTCGGAGGGTCAGTGCTGAGGGATCGCCGCACTGCCGGAGGGTCAGTGCTGATGGAGAGGGCACTGTCAGAGGGTCAGTGCTTCGGGAGCGGGCACTGTCGGATGGTCAGTGCTGATGGAACAGGCACTGCCAGAGGGTCAGTGCTGAGTGAGCGGGCACTGTCAGAGGGTTAGTACTGAGGGAGCGGGCACTGTTGGAGGGTCAGTGCTGAGGGAGAGGGCACTGTCGGAGGGTCAGTGCTGAGGGAGAGGGCACTGTCAGATGGTCAGTGCTGAGGGAGCGGGCACTGTTGGAGGGTCAGTGCTGAGGGAGCGGGCACTGTCGGAGGGTCAGTGCTGAGGGGGCATGGCACTGTCGGAAGGTCAGTGCTGTTGGAGAGGGCACTGTCGGAGGGTCAGTGCTGAGGGAGTGTATACTACTGGAGGGTCAGAGCTGAGGGAGCAAGCACTGTCAGAGGGTCAGTGCTGAAGGAGTGGTCACTGTCGGAAGGACAGTGCTGAGGGAGTGGGCACCGTCGGACGGTCAGTGCAGATGGAGAGGGCACCGTCGGAGGGTCAGTGCTGATGGAGAGGGCACTGTCAGAGGGTCAGTGCTGAATGAGCAAGCACTGTCGGAGGGTCCGTGCTGAGGGAGAGGGCACTGTCAGATGGTCAGTGCTGAGGGAGCGGGCACTGTTGGAGGGTCAGTGCTGAGGGAGCGGGCACTGTCGGAGGGTCAGTGCTGAGGGGGCACGGCACTGTCGGAAGGTCAGTGCTGTGGGAGAGGGCACTGTCGGAGGGTCAGTGCTAAAGGAGTGTGTACTACTGGAGGATCAGTGCTGAGGGAGCAGGCACTGTCAGAGGGTCAGTGCTGAAGGAGTGGTCACTGTCGGAAGGACAGTGCTGAGGGAGTGGGCACCGTCGGACGGTCAGTGCAGATGGAGAGGGCACCGTCGGAGGGTCAGTGCTGATGGAGAGGGCACTGTCGGAGGGTCAGTGCTGAATGAGCAAGCACTGTCGGAGGGTCCGTGCTGAGTGAGCGCCGCACTGTCGGAGGGTCAGTGCTGAGGGAGAGGGCACTGTCGGAGGGTCAGTGCTGAGGCAGTGGGCACTGTCGGAGGGTCAGTGCTGAGGGAGCAGGCACGGTCGGAGGGTCAGTGCTCAGGGAGCGGGCACTGTCGGAGGGTCAGTGCTGAGGGAGTGGGCACTGTCGGTGAGTCAGTGCTTATGGAGAGGACACTGTCGGAGGGTCAGTGCTGATGGAGCGGGCACTGTCGGATGGTCAGTGCTGAGGGAGCAGGCACTGTTGGAGGGTCAGTACTAAGGGAGAGGGCACTGTCAGATGGGTCAGTGCTGAGGGAGTGGGCACTGTCAGACTGCCAGTGCTGAGGGAGTGGGGCACTGTCGGAGGGTCAGTGCAGAGGGAGAGCTGCACTGTGGGACGGTCAGTGCTGAGTGAGCGCCGCACTGTCGGAGGGTCAGTGCTGAGGGAGCGAGCACTGTTGCAGGGTCAGTGCTGAGGGAGTGGGCACTGACGGAGGGTCAGTGCTGAGGGATCGAGCACTGTTGGAGGGTCAGTGCTGAGGGAGCGGGCACTGTCGGAGGGTCAGTGCTGAGGGGGCATGGCACTGTCGGAAGGACAGTGCTGAGGGAGTGTGTACTACTGGAGGGTCAGAGCTGAGGGAGCAGGCACTGTCAGAGGGTCAGTGCTGAAGGAGTGGTCACTGTCGGAAGGACAGTGCTGAGGGAGTGGGCACCGTCGGACGGTCAGTGCAGATGGAGAGGGCACCGTCGGAGGGTCAGTGCTGATGGAGAGGGCACTGTCGGAGGGTCAGTGCTGAATGAGCAAGCACTGTCGAAGGGTCCGTGCTGAGGGAGAGGGCACTGTCAGATGGTCAGTGCTGAGGGAGCGGGCACTGTTGGAGGGTCAGTGCTGAGGGAGCGGGCACTGTCGGAGGGTCAGTGCTGAGGGGGCACGGCACTGTCGGAAGGTCAGTGCTGTGGGAGAGGGCACTGTCGGAGGGTCAGTGCTAAAGGAGTGTGTACTACTGGAGGATCAGTGCTGAGGGAGCAGGCACTGTCAGAGGGTCAGTGCTGAAGGAGTGGTCACTGTCGGAAGGACAGTGCTGAGGGAGTGGGCACCGTCGGACGGTCAGTGCAGATGGAGAGGGCACCGTCGGAGGGTCAGTGCTGATGGAGAGGGCACTGTCGGAGGGTCAGTGCTGAGGGAGAGAGCACTGTTGCAGGGTCAGTGCTGAGGGAGTGGGCACTGACGGAGGGTCAGTGCTGAGGGATCGAGCACTGTTGGAGGGTCAGTGCTGAGGGAGCGAGCACTGTTGCAGGGTCAGTGCTGAGGGAGTGGGCACTGACGGAGGGTCAGTGCTGAGGGATCGCCGCACTGCTGGAGGGTCAGTGCTGATGGAGAGGGCACTGTCAGAGGATCAGTACTGAGGGATCGAGCACAGTTGGAGGGTCAGTGCCGAGGGAGAGGGCACTTTCGGAAGGTCAGTACTGAGGGAGTGGGGCACTGTCGGAGGGTCAGTGCTGAGGGAGTGGGCCACTGTCGGAGGGTCAGTGCTGAGGGATCGCCGCACTGCCGGAGGGTCAGTGCTGATGGAGAGGGCACTGTCAGAGTGTCAGTGCTTCGGGAGCGGGCACTGTCAGATGGTCAGTGCTGAAGGAACAGGCACTGTCGGAGGGTCAGTGCTGAGTGGACCCCGCACTGTCAGAGGGTTAGTACTGAGGGAGCGGGCACTGTTGGAGGGTCAGTGCTGAGGGAGCGCTGCACTGTTGGAGGGATGGTGCTGAGGGAGTGGGCACTGTTGGAGGGTCAGTGCTGAGGGAGCGGGCACTGTCGGAGGGTCAGTGCTGAGTGAGCGCCGCACTGTCAGACGGTCAGTACTGAGGGAGTGTCACACTGTCAGAGGGTCAGTGCTGAGGGAGTGGGTACTACTCCCTGAGCGGGCACTGTCGGAGGGTCAGTGCTGAGGGAGTGAGCACTGTCAGATGGTCAGTGCTGAGGGAGCGGGCACTGTCGGAGGGTCAGTGCTGAGTGAGCGCCGCTCTGTCAGAGGGTCAGTACTGAGGGAGTGTCACACTGTCAGAGGGTCAGTGCTGAGGGAGTGGGTACTACTCCCTGAGCGGGCACTGTCGGACTGTCAGTGCTGAGGGAGTGGGGCACTGTCGGAGGGTAGTGCAGAGGGAGAGCTGCACTGTGGGATGGTCAGTGCTGAGTGAGCGCCGCACTGTCAGAGGGTCAGTGCTGAGGGAGCGAGCACAGTCGGAGGGTCAGTGCTGAGGGAGTGGGCACTGTCGGAGGGTCAGTGCTGAGGGATCGCCGCACTGCCGGAGGGTCAGTGCTGATGGAGAGGGCACTGTCAGAGGGTCAGTGCTTCGGGAGCGGGCACTGTCGGAAGGACAGTGCTGATGGAACAGGCACTGCCGGAGGGTCAGTGCTGAGTGAGCGGGCACTGTCAGAGGGTTAGTACTGAGGGAGCGGGCACTGTTGGAGGGTCAGTGCTGAGGGAGAGGACACTGTCGGAGGGTCAGTGCTGAGGGAGAGGGCACTGTCAGATGGTCAGTGCTGAGGGAGCAGGCTCTGTTGGAGGGTCAGTGCTGAGGGAGCGGGCACTGTCGGAGGGGCAGTGCTGAGGGGGCACGGCACTGTCGGAGGGTCAGTGCTGTGGGAGAGAGCACTGTCGGAGGGCCAGTGCTGAGGGAGCAGGCACTGTCGGAGGGTCAGTGCTGATGGAGTAGGCACTGTCGGACGGTCAGTGCAGAGGGAGTGGGCACTGTCAGAGGGTCAGTGCTGAGGGAGTGTGCACTGTCGGAGGGTCAGTGCTGAGGGAGCGCCGCACTGTCGGAGGGTCAGTGCTGAGTTCGTGGGCACTGTCGGAGGGTCAGTGCTGAGGGAGTGGGCACTGTCGGAGGGTCAGTGCTGAGGGAGCGGTCACTGTCGGATGGTCAGTGCTGAGTGGGCGCCGCACTGTCAGAGGGTTAGTACTGAGGGAGCGGGCACTGTTGGAGGGTCAGTGCTGAGGGAGAGGGCACTGTCGGAGGGTCAGTGCTGAGGGAGAGAGCACTGTCAGATGGTCAGTGCTGAGGGAGCGGACACTGTTGGAGGGTCAGTGCTGAGGGAGCGGGCGATGTCGGATGGTCAGTGCTGAATGAGTAGGCACTGTCGGAGGGTCAGTGCTGAGGGAGAGGGCACTGTCGGAAGGTCAGTGCTGAGGGAGTGTGCACTACTGGAGGGTCAGTGCTGAGGGAGCAGGCACTGTCGGAGGGTCAGTGCTGAGGGAGCAGGAACTGTCGGAGGGTCAGTGCTGAGGGAGTGGGCACTGTCGGAGGGTCAGTGCTGAGGGAGTGGGCACTGTCGGAGGTTCAGTGCTGAGGTAGTGGGAACGGTCAGAGGGTCCATGCTGAAGGAGCAGGCACTGTCGGAGGTCAGTGCTGAGTGAGCTCCGCACTGTCAGAGGCTCAGTACTGAGGGAGCGGACACTGTTGGAGGGTCAGTGCTGAGGGAGAGGGCACTGTCGGAGGGTCAGTGCTGAGGGAGTGCTGCACTGTCAGAGGGTCAGTACTGAGAGAGCGGGCACTGTTGGAGGGTCAGTGCTGAGGGAGGGAGCACTCTCAGAGGGTCAGTGCTGATGGAGAGGGCACTGTCGGATGGTCAGTGCTGTGGGAGCTGGTACTGTCGGAGGGTCAGTGCTGGTGGAGTGCCGCACTGTCGGAGGGTCAGTGCTGAGGGAGAGGGCACTGTCGGAGGTTCAATGCTGAGGGAGAGGGCATTGTCGGAGGGTCAGTGCTGAGGGAGCGGGCACTGTTGGAGGGTCAGTGCTGAGGGAGCAGGTACTGTCGGAGGCTCAGTGCTGATGGAGCAGGCACTGTCGGTGGGTCAGTGCTGACGGAGCGGGCGCTGTCGGAGGGTCAGTGCTGAGGGAGTGGGCACTGTCGGAGGGTCAGTGCTGAAGGAGTAGGCACTGTCGGAGGGTCAATGCTGAGGGAGAGGGCACCGTCGGAGAGTCAGTGCTGAGGGAGCGGGCACTGTCAGAGGGTCAGTGCTGATGGAGAGGGCACTGTCAGAGGGTCAGTGCTGAGGGAGCGGGCACTTTCGGAGGGTCAGTGCTGAGGGAGCGGGCACTGTCAGAGGGTCAGTGCTGATGGAGAGGGCACTGTCAGAGGGTCAGTGCTGATGGAGAGGGCACTGTTGGAGGGTCAATGCTGAGGGAGCGGGCACTGTCAGAGGGTCAGTGCTGATGGAGAGGGCACTGTCAGAGGATCAGTGCTGAGGGAACGGGCACTGTCGGAGGGTCAGTGCTGAGGGAGCGGGCACTGTCAGAGGGTCAGTGCTGATGGAGAGGGCACTGTCAGAGGGTCAGTGCTGATGGAGAGGGCACTGTTGGAGGGTCAATGCTGAGGGAGCGGGCCCTTTGAAGTGTTATCTGAAATTATTCGAAGCAGAACCGTAGCTCTCACTGTTTTCCTGATATTTCATAATTGGGGTGGATCTTGCTGTGCATCCATGATTCCTGCATTCTCTTTTTGTTCAGGTGAAGGCGAGTACATTTAGGAGGGCAGCAGAGTGGTGCTGTTGATTGGTTGACGATGGGAAGATTGGCAGCAATGCAGTCACTGTTTCCAGAAGGTGGTTTGTGGAGTCGGCTGTTGTCGAGCTGTTAGAAGCAGGAGGATGGTGGAAAGCATGATCAACAGGAGTTTTGGAGATGTGGTGATCCCTGAGGTGCAGGCAGATAGATGGGGGGCACAATGGGAAGGGACTGGCAGCCAGTACAGGGATCCCTGTGGTGGTCTCCCTTCTCTACAAGTATACTGTTCGGGAACTGTTGGTGGGAGCGGGGAATGACCTATCGGGGGAAACAGCATCTACAGCCCAGACTGTTGGTACCACGGCTGGCTCTGTCCAGGACAGAGACCCATCAGAACAGTATTTACTCGGGACTCGATAGTTAGGGATACAGGTTGGCACTTCTGTGGGTGTAAAAGGGACTCCATGATGATGTGCTGCCTTCCTGGTGCTAGGGTGCAGGATGTCTCTGAAAGGGCAGGAAGTATTCTGAAGGGAGACGGTGAACAGCCAGAGGTTGTGATACATATTAGTACTAACGGCATCGGTAGGATGAGAGACAAAGTCCTGCAGCAGCAGTTCAGGGTGTTAGGGAGAAAGTTAAAGATCGGTAATCTTGGGATTACTCCCTGTGCCACGCGCCAGTGAGGCTAGAAATAGGAGGGTAATACAGCTCAACATGTGGCTGAACAGTTGGTGTAGGAGGGAGGGTTTCAGGTATCTGGGCCACTGGGATCTCTTCCGGGGCATGTAGCGCCAGTACAAGAAGGACGGGTTACTGGAGGGGCACAAATATTCCGGCTGGGAGATTTGCTGGTGTTGCTCTGGAAGATTTAAAGTAGCCTTTGCAGTGGGGTGGAAACCAATGTAAAGGTGAATGGACTGAAGGGGAATTAGAGAATAGGGGCCAGCAAGACTCAGAGAAAGAACAGACAGGGTGTGGTCACTGATCAAAGCCAGTCGGGTGGACTGAAGTGCGCCTGTTTCATTGCAAGAAGTGTAACAGGTAGGGCAGATGAACTTAGAGCTGGGATTAATACTTACAACTATGATGTTGTTGCTAATACAGAGATTTGGTTAAGGGAGGGACAGGATTGGTAGCTTAACATTCCAGGATACAGGTGTTTCAAGCAGGAAAGAGGAAGGTATAAAAGGGGTGGGGGGGTTGCTCTACTTGTTGAGGAGATAACCGCAGCTGTACAGCAGGAGGACACCTTGGATGGCGCATACCGTGAGGAAATATGGGTAGAGTTCAGGAATAGGAATAATGTTTGGGGTTTACTTTAGGCCTCCCAACAGCCAGCAGGAGATAGAAGCACAGATGTGTAGGCAGATTTTGGCAAGCTGTAAAATTAACAGTTGTTGTCGTGGATGATTTTATCTTCCCATATATTGACTGGGACTCACTTAGTGCTGGGGGGCCGATAGGGCAGAGTTTGTAAGGAGCACCCAGGATGGCTTCTTGAAACAGTATGTAGACAGTCCAACTTGGAAAGGGGCCGTACTGGACCCAGTGTTGGGGAATGAGACTGGCCGGGTGGTTGATGTATCAATCAGTGAGCAGCTCGGGAACAGTGATCACAATTCAGTAAACTTTAACGTACTGATGGATAAGGATAGGTGTAGTTGTCAGGTGAAGATGCTAAGTTGGGTGAAGGAGAATTATAACAATATTAGGTAGGAAGTAGATTGGAGGCAGATGTTTGAGGGCAGGTCTGGTATGTGGGATAAAAACCAAAAGAACTGTGGATGCTGTAAATCAGGAACAAAATCAAAGTTGCTGGAAAAGCTCAGCAGGTCTGGCAGCATCTGTGAAGGAGAAAACAGAGTTAACGTTTCAGATCCAGAACTGAGGAAGGGTCACCGGAACCGAAACATTAACTCTGATTTCTTTTTTTCACAGATGCTGCCAGACCTGCTGAGCTTTTCCAGCAACTTCTGGAATATGAGAGGCTTTCAAATGTTAGTTGCTGGAAACTCAGGACCGGCACGTTCCTTTAAGGACGAAGGATAAGTACGGCAAGTTTAGGGAACCTTGGAGAACGGGAGATAGTGTGAGCCTAATCAAACAGAAAAAGAAAGCATTTATCACGGCTAGAAGGCTGGGAACAAACAAAGCAAGGATGGAATACAAGAAAAATCAAAAGAAACTTAAGGAAGGAGTCAGGAGGTGTCATGAAAAGTCATTGGCCGACAGGATTGAGGAAAATCCCAAGGCTTGTTATATGTATATAAAGGGTAAGAAGGTAGCCAGGCAGATGGTTAACCCACTCAAGGACAGGGAAGGGAATTTATGAGTGGAGCCAGAGGAACAGAGTCCAAAGATGTGCAGGCTAGGTGGATCAGCCATGCTAAATTGCCCATAGTCTTCAGGGGTGCGTGGGTTATAGGGGATGGGTCTGGGTGGGATGCTTCAAGGGGCAATGTGGACTTGTTGGGCCGAAGGGCCTGTTTCCACACTGTAGGGAATCTAATCTAATCAAACTAGGTGACGTATTAAATGAGTACTTTGTGTTAGTATTCATCATAGAGAAGGACTTGGTGGATGATGAGTCTGGGGAAGGGTGTGTAGATAGTTTGAGTTATGTTGAGATCAAAAGGGAGGAAGTATTGGGGGGCTTGAAAAAAATTAAGGTAGACAAGTCCCTAGGGCCTGATGGGATATACCCCAGAATACTGAGAGAGGCAAGGGAGGAAATTGCTGGGGCCTTGAAGAAAATCTTTGTGTCCTCACTGGCTACAGGGGAGGTCCCAGAGGATTGGAGAATAGCCAATGTTGTTCCTTTGTTCAAGAAGGGTGGCAGGGATACTCACCTAATTATGGGCTGGCGAGCCTTATGTCAGTGGTAGGGAAATTATTGGAGAGGATTCTTCGTGACAGGGTTTACTCCCACCTGGAAATCACTGGGTGCCTTAGGGAGAGGCAACATAGCTTTGTGAAGGGAAGATCATGTCTCTCTAAGTTTGTTCAGATTTTGCAGAAATAGCGAGGATGATCAATGAGGGTGGGGCAGTGGGTGTTGTCTGCATGGACTTCAGTAAGGCTTTTGACAAGGTCCCTCATGGTAGGCTGATACAAAAGTTAAAGTCACACAGGGTCAGAGGTGAGCTTGCAAGACAGATAAAAAATCTCACTCGGTCATAGAAGACAGAGGGTAGCAGTGGGAGGGTGCATTTCTGAATGGAGGGCTGCGACTAGCGGTGTTTCTCAGGAATGAGTGTTGGGATCTTTGCTGTTTGTAATATATATAAATGATTTGGAGGAGAATGTACCTGGTCTGATCGGTAAATTTGCCGATGACACAAAGGTTGGTGGAATTGTGGATAGTGATGAGGACCATCAGAGGATACAGTAGGACATAGATCGGTTGGTGACTTGGGCAATGAGATGGCAGCTGGAGTTTAATCCAGAAAAATGTGAGGTAATGCATTTTGGAAGATCTAATCCAGATGGAAAATCTACAGTAAATGGCAGACCCTTAAGAGTACTGATAGGCAGATGGATCTGGGCGCACAGGTACACAGGTCACTGAAACTAGCAATGCAGGTGGAGAAGGTCATCAACAAGGCATATGGAACGCTTGACTTCATCAGCCAGGGCATTGACTTTAAAAATTGGCAGGTAATGTAGCAGCTTTATAGAACATTGGTTAGGCCGCATTTTGAAAATTATGTTCAATTCTGGTCACCACATTCCCAGAAGGATGTGGTGGCTTTGAAGAGGGTAGACAAAAGATTTACCAGAATGTTGCCTGGTATGGAGGGCATTAACTATGAGGAGAGGCTGCAGAGACTTGGGTTGTTCTCACTGCTATTGACGGAGTGTTAATGCAGTTCAATCCGGGCAAACGCGAGGTGATGTATTTTGGAAGATCAAATTCAAGGGCGAACTATACAGTAAATGGAGAGGTCCTAGGGAAAATTGATGAACAGAGAGATCTGGGTGTTCAGGTCCATTGTTCCCTGAAGGTGACAATGCAGGTCAATGGGGTGGTCAAGAAGGCATATGGCATGCTTTCCTTCATTGGGCGGGGTATTGAGTACAAGAGTTGGCAGGTCATGTTGCAGTTGTATAGGACTTTGGTTCGGCCACATTTAGAGTACTGCGTACAGTTCTGGTCGCCATTTTACCAAAAAGATGTGGATGCTTTGGAGAGGGTGCAGAGGAGATTCACCAGGATGTTGCCTGGTATGGAGGGCGCTAGCTATGAAGAGAGGTTGAGTAGATTAGGATTATTTTCATTAGAAAGACAGAGATTGAGGGGGTACCTGGTTGAGGTCTACAAAATCATGAGGGGTATAGACAGGGTGGAAAGCAAGAAGCTTTTTCCCAGAGTGGGGAACTCAATTACTAGGTGTCATGAGTTCAAAGTGAAAGGAGGAATGTTTAGGGAGATATGCATGGAAAGTTCTTTACGCAGAGGGTGGTGGGTGCCTGGAACACGTTGCCAGCGGAG
>NC_081358.1:129928483-129943483 GCF_030684315.1 Stegostoma tigrinum | reverse complement strand
GAAACCCGGTTATGGCAGAAACAAACTGTCAGCAGTAGTGGCTTGGAAAGTGGCATCATCCAAACAGATAGGATGTAGGCGAAGGAACTGGGAGAATGGGATGGAGTCCCTACAGGACATGGGATGTGACAAGCTGTAGTGAAGGTAGCTATGGGAGTCAGTGGCTTTGTATTGGATGGCAGTGGACAGTTTATTCCCCAAAATGGAGAGAGAGAGGTCAAGGAAAGGAAGGGGAGTGTTAGAAAAAGAAGATGTGAAAGTTACGGTGGGCGGGGGGGTGGGGGGGTGGTGGGGGAGAACTGGAGGCAAAATGAACAAAGTTTTCATGATTCACGCAGGAACAAGAAGCAGCACCAAAGCAGTGGTCATTGTACTGAACAGGGAGAGTTGTGGGAGTGGCCCAGTGTAGGACTGGAACAAGACTGGAACCCACCCAGCCTACACAGGGGTGTCATGGTGGCTCAGTGGTTAGCACTGCAGCCTCACAGCGCCAGAGACCTGGGTTCAATTCCACCCTTGGGTGACTGGGTGAGGATTGCACATTCTCCCCGTGTCTGCATGTGTTTCCTCCCGCAGTCCAAAGATGTGCAGGCTGGTCCCTGGGTGCTGGGAGGCATCTCAGCTCCAGGACATCTCTGCAGGAGTTCCTCAGGGGAGTGTCCTCAGCCCAACCATCTTCAGCTGCTTCATCGATGACTTTCCCTCCATCATAAGGTCAGAAGTGGGGATGTTTGGCAATGAAGGGAAGGGGGGGGAGAATAGGAGAGCAATAGTGATCGGGGATTCACTGGTGAGAGGAACAGGAGACAGGAGATTCTGTGGGACTGAGTGAGACTCCCAAGTGGTATGTTGCCTTCTGGGTGCCAGGGTCAGGGATGTCTCAGATTGAGTCTTCAGGATCCTTAACAGGGAGTATGAGCAGTCAGAAGTCATGGTACACATCAGTACCAATGAAATAGCTAGGAAACGGGATGGGGACCTGAACAGTGAATATAGGGAGTTAGGATGGAAGCTGAAAGCCTGAATGAGCAGAGTAATAATCAGAACTGAGGAAGGGTCACTGGACCTGAAACGTTAACTCTGTTTTCTCCTTCACAGATGCTGCCAGACATCATGAGCTTTTCCAGCAACTTTGTTTTTGTTTCAGAAAAATGTGAAGCGATTCATTTTGAAAGGTTGAATTTGAATGCAGAATACAGGGTTAATAGTAGGAACCTTGGCAGTGTGGAGGAACAGAAGGATCTTGGGGTCCACATCCATAGATCCCTCAAAGGTGCTACCCAGGTTGATAGGGTTGTAAAGAAGGCGCATGGTATGTTGGCTTTCATTGGCAGGGCATTGAGTTTAAGAGCTGTGAAGTTATCCTGCAGCTCTATAGAACCCCGGTTAGACCAGATTTGGAATATTGTGGACATTCATTGCACCAAAGATGTGGAAGCTTTAGAGAGGGTGCAGAGGAGATTTACCAGGATGCTGCCTGGACTGGAGGGCAGGTCTTATTAGGAAAGGTTGAGGAGCTAGGGCTTTTTTCATTGGAGTGAAGAAGGATGAGAGGTGACTTGATAAGAAGTGCACAAGATGATGAGAGGCACAGATGGAGTGGATAGTCAGAGGCTTTTTCCCAGGGCAGAAATGACTATTATGAGGGGGCATAATTTTTAGGTGATTGGAGGAAGGTATAGCGGGGATGTCAGACGTAGGTTCTTCACACAGAGAGTGGGGGACGTGTGGAATGTGCTGCCGGCAGTGGTAGTGGAGTCAGATACTTTAGAGACTTTTAAGCAACTCTTGGATAGGCACATGGAGGACAGTAAAATGAAGGGTATGCAGGGTAGTTTGATCTGAGTAGGATAATAGGTTGGCACAACATCGTGGGCCGAAGGGCCTGTCCTGTGCTGGACTGTTGTGTGTTCTACATTCTATGGTTGCACAATGTTCAGCAGCATTCATAACTCCTCGGATACCAAAGCAGTCCGTGTTCAAATGCAACAAGATCTGGACAATATCCAGGCTTGGGCTGACAAGTCGGAAGTAACATTTGTTCCACACAAATGCTGGACATTGCCGATCTTCAATAAGAGAGAATCTAACCACCACCCCTTGACATTCAATGGTGTTACCATCACTGAATCCCCCACTATCAACATCTTGGGGGTTACCATTGACCAGAAACTCAACTGGACTCACCACATAAACACAGTGGCTACAAGATCAGGCCGGAAGCTGGGAATACCTCAGCGAGTAACTCACCTCCTGACTCCCCAAAGCCTGTCCACGATCTCCAAGGCTCAAGTCAGGAGTGTGATGGAACACTCCCCACTTGCCTGGATGGGTGCAGCCCCAACAACACTCAAGAAGCTCAACACTATCCAGGACAAAGCAGCCGCTTGATTGGCACCACATCCACAAACATCCCACTCCCTCCACCCACCGATACTCAGTAAGACCATAAGACATAGGAGTGGAAGTAAGGCCATTCAGCCCATCAAGTCCACTCCGCCATTTAAATCATGGCTGATGGGCATTTCAACACCACTTCCCTGCACTCTCCCCATAGCCCTTGATTCCTTTTGAGATCAAGAATTTGTCGATCTCTGCCTTGAAGGCATCTAACGCCCCAGCCTCCACTGCACTCTGAGGCAATGAATTCCACAAGCCCACCATTCTCTGGCTGAAGAAATGTCATCTCATTTCAGTTTTAAATTCACCCCCTCTAATTTTAAGGCTGTGCCCAAGGGTCCTAGTCTCCCCGCCTAATGGAAACAACTTCTTGACGTCCACCCCTTCTAAACCATACATTATCTTGTAAGTTTCTATTAGATCTCCCCTCAAGCTTCTAAACTCTAATGAGTACAATCCCAGGATCCTTAGCCATTCATCATACGTTAAACCTACCATTCCAGGGATCATCTGTGTGAATCTCTGCTGGACCCACTCCAGGGCTAGTATGTCCTTCCTGAGGTGTGGGGCCCAAAATTGGACACAGTATTCTACATGGGGCCTAACTAGAGCTTTATAAAGCCTCAGAAGCACATGGCTGCTTTTATATTCCAACCCTCTTGAGATAAACGACAACAATACATTTGCTTTCTTAATTACGGACTCTACCTACAAGTTAACCTTTAGAGAATCCTGGGCCAACACTCCCAGATCCCTTTGCACTTGTGCTTTGCAAATTTTCTCACCATTTAGAAAATAGTAGCAGCAGTGTATACTATCTACATGCTGCACTGCAGAAGTTCACCAAAGATCCTCAGACAGCACCTTCCAAACCCACAAACACTTCCATCTAGAAGGACAAGGGCAGCAGATACATGGAAACACCACCTCTCTGCAAGTTCCCCTCCGAGCCACTCACCCTCCTGACTTGGAAATACATCTCCGTTCCTTCACTGTCACTGAGTCAAAATCCTGGAATTCCCTCCCTAACGGCATTGTGGGTCAATCCACAGCAGGGGGACTGCAATGGTTCAAGAAGGCAGCTCATCCCCACCTTCTCAAGGGGCAACTAGGGATGGACAAAAATGCTGGGCCCAGCAGTGATGCCCATGATATTTGAGTGATTAATGTGCTCAGTGCGATCTGTAGAGCAGACTGCGTTGCCTAGAATCAATGAATTACAGGACACCTGTATCTGCGTCAGTGCCTGTGCCAGCTCTCTGCAAAGCAGCTCAGAGTATCACAGCACTCACCAGCTACAACTACAAGTGCTCCTGGCACACTGACACCAATTTGAGAACAGTGTCTGTCTGAATCTGGGGCTGGCACTCTGGCAGATCATATCACTCACAAGATAGAGACAGCCTTTATTCAGTCAAAGAAGGTGATGGGTGATTCCCTGTGCATCTCCTCTCTCTCTCTCTCTCACACACATCCCACCTGCCCTCGTTCTCGAGACTGGCAACCTCTGCTCTGTCAATCACCTGTCCAAACCTATTTGATCAATGACCAGGGACAGATCCGCATGATGCCAGGGTAGCTGCAGTTGCCTTTGCTCCCTCTGATGGATAGTTTACCATTATCTCTCAGCAGAGAACCTCCTTATTTTCACAAGCAATTCATAATACAGTTCAGAAAAACAAAGCATAGGTAACGTTTAGGAAGCTAAAATCAGACAGGGCACATGAGGGATACAAACAACACAGAAAAGAACTCAATCAGGGAATGAGAAGAGCAAGAAGGGGCCATAATAACTTAGGCAAGGAGGGCTAAAGAGAATCCCAAGAGGCATTCCAAACATACATTAAAAACAAGAGCATAACTAGGGAGAAGTAGGTCAACTCAAGGATAAAGAAGGGAACTTGTGCTTGGTGGCAGAGGATGTGGGCGAGATCTTAAATGAGTACTCTGTGTCGGTATTCACCCAAGAGAAGGATATGGAGGACAGTGAGATGTGTGAGAGCATGCCAGGGCATTTCAAAAATCAAGAAAGTAGTGGTGTTGGGTCTCTTGAATAGCATTAAGATGGATAGGTCCCCTGGACCCGATAGTATTTACCCCAGGTTCTTGAGACAGGCAAAAAGAGGAGATTGCTGGGGCCTTGATCAAGATCTTTGTATCCTCGCTGGCCATTGGAGAGGTCCTGGAGGACTGGCAAGGAGCTAATGTCCAAGAAGGGGAAATCGGGATAATCCAGGGAACTACAGGCCCGTAAGTCTCACATCGGTGGTTGTCAAGCTTTTGGACAGAATTCTTAGGGATAAGATTTACGCACATTTGAAAAAGCATGGCCTAATTTGGCACAGTCAGCATGGCTTTGTGCAGGGCATCTCATGTCTTACTAACCTGATTAAATTATTCGAGGAGGCGATGAAGGCAATCGATGAGAGTACAGCAGTGAATGCTGTCTGCATGAATGTTAGTAAGGCTTTCGACAAAGTCCCTCATGGTAGATTCATCCAAAAGATTAAGATGCATGAGATCCGTGGTGACTTGGTCACCTGGGTTCATAATTGGCTTGTGCATGGAAGGCAGAGGGTCATGGTGGAACAGTGTTTTTCTGGCTGGAGGGCTGTGACTAGTGGTGTTCTACAGGGATCCATTCTGGGACTTCTGCTGTTTATAAAATATATAAGTGACTTGGATGAAAATGTAGATGGGTGAGTTAGTAGTTTGCAGACAATACAAAAGATTGATGGGGCTGTGGATAGTGTAGAAGGTTGTCAAAGGATACAGTGGGATATAGATCAGTTGCAGAAATGGGCGAAGAAATGGAAGATGGAGTTTAATCCAGATAAGTGTATGGTGCTGCACTTTGGGAGATCAATTGTTTTGGAAACATATACAGTTAACGGCAGGATCCTGAACAGCATTGATGTACTGAGAGATCTTGGGGTCAAGTTCATAACTCCCCAAAAGCTACCATGCAAGTAGGTAGGGTGGTGAAAGAAGGTATATGGCATAATCGCCTTATTGGTCGAGAAATGAGTACAAGAGTCCGGATGTCATGTTGCAACCTTATAAGACTTTGGTTAGGCCACACTTTAGAGTATTGGGTTCAACTCTGGTCACCACATTACAAGAAGGATATGGAGGCTTTGGAGAGGGTGCAGAGGAGGATGCTGCCTGGACTGGAGGGTATGAGCTATAAGGAGAGCCAGAAGAACTCGAGTTGTTTTCTCTGAAGCAGCACAGGCTGAGGGGAGAAGACTATAAAATTATGAGACGCATAGATAGGGTTAACGGTCAGAGTTGAAATGTCTAATACTGGGGGCATGTATTTAAGGTTGGGGGGAAGTTTAAATGAGATATAAGAGACGTTTATTACACAGGGAGTGTGGGAGTGTGGAATGCACTGCCAGGGTTGGGGGTGGAGGAAGATATGAAAGGGATGTTTAAGGGACTTTTGGATAAGCACATGAATGTGCAAGTATTGGAGGGATATGGACCAAGGGCAGGCAGAAAAGGTTAGTTTAAAATGGCCTCATGTTCGGCGCAACATCATGGGCCGAAGGGCCTGTTCCTGTGCGCTGCAGGTCTATGTTCTATAATGCCAGATTATTTGTTGACATCAGTTCACTGGTGCATCATAACCTCAGTGATCCTTGCAATCTTTCCTTTCATTTCAGAAATTTGTAAAGCTAGTTACTGCTATAATCACAATTAAATGAACTCACATGCTACTGTGTAAATACTTAGAAAATTCAGTGTTAAAGGGACACAAATTTCTAACAAACTGACTGGAGGTTCAGTCATCAGAAGATACAGATTTTGGCCAATTGACAAAAGAATTGATGGGGAGATGAAGATAATAATGTTTACATCTTCATAAATTACCTCTGGCTGTCTCTATTTCTGATAAAAGCAAAATATTGCAGATTTGATACTGAAATGAAAACAAAGAGCTGATCTGGTCAGCTCTGAGGAGAGTGAAACAGAGTTAATGTTTCAAGCCTAATATGGCCGCAATGGGCTCAAAATGTTTACTCTGTCTCTCTCTCTCTCTCTTCTTCTTCTGACTTCAGCATTCCATCTGCCATCTTCGGTCATTGGTCTTCAGTCCTAAATAAACAAACTTATCAACTTAGTCCATTATTGACATCATCACTTTAAGTTTCATTCTTGAGTCTTCTAACATATTCTTACTGACTAGCACAGCTTTCACATTTTCTAAGCAGATTGGTGAGGCTACTATTGGAATACTATGTTCAATTCTATGGGAAGGCTGTTGTGAAACCCGCGATAGGGTTCAGAAAAGATTTACAAGGACGTTGCCAGGGTGGAGCACTTGAGCTACAGGGAGCACTGGATAGATGGGGGCTATTTTCCCTGGAGCATCAGAGGCTGAGGGGTGACCTTACAGAGGTTTTTGAAATCGGGACGGACATGGATAGGGTAAAGAGGTCTTTTCCCCAGGGTAGAGGAGTCCAAAACTGGAGGACATAGGTTTAAGATGAGAGGGGGAAACTTTAAAAGGGACTTAAAGGACAACTCTTCCACACAGGGGGTGCTGCGTGATTGGAATGAGCTGCCAGAGAAGTGGTGGAGGCTGGTACTATTACAACATTTAAAAGGCACCTGGATGGGGACAGGAATAGGAGGGGTTTACTGGGATATGGGTGAAATGCTGGCAAATGGGCCGAGTCAGATTGGGACACCTGCTGGGCATTCACAATTTGGGCCAAGTCTTCGAAATCCTCAAGCACAGAGGCTGTTGGAGCTCAGTCCCTGAGACAGAACTCAATCTGTTTCTGAGGCTAATGACAGTAAAGGATCTACAGATAGTGTGGGATGGAGGCATTGTAGAGATTATCTAGAATGGCAGGGGCAGCTTTAAAGGGCTGAATGGAGGAGGGGTTTACTGGGATATGGGTGAAATGCTGGCAAATGGGCCGAGTCAGATTGGGACACCTGCTGGGCATTCACAATTTGGGCCAAGTCTTCGAAATCCTCAAGCACAGAGGCTGTTGGAGCTCAGTCCCTGAGACAGAACTCAATCTGTTTCTGAGGCTAATGACAGTAAAGGATCTACAGATAGTGTGGGATGGAGACATTGTGGAGATTATCTAGAATGGCAGGGACAGCTTTAAAGGGCTGAATGGTCTGCCATCCCTACACTGGGGTGGGTTATCTGGTTGGAGGCGTGTGCATACCTGACCCTGGGTTACAGCCATTGCCCATGTTACCATCGCTGTCTGTGTCCTTTCCATGCACAATGGGGAAGTCTGCGTTCCCAGCCACTGCCTTGATTGGTGAATATTCGGTGAGGTTGGAGGATCCAGGTCTCGGCTCTCCACTGCTCAGCGGAGAAACAGAGGAAATCATACTCTGCTCATTTTCCAGTCTGTGTTCGAACAAGTCACCCAGGTCCAGGCTGTCTTCTGTCTTTTTGGTTTGCGGGGAAATTGGTCTAGCCTCATCACTGTCTAAAACACAAAAACACAAACATTTCCAAATAGAAAATTCTGGAAAAAAAATGAGGACACTGGAAAATATTGAACTAAACTGATGTTTCACATGAGTTGAGAATCCATTGGGAACTGCAACAGTGGGGGTAAAGAATTTACAGTGTGGCAATGACTCTTCATGTGTAGAGTGGGTCCCAATTACCCCAAAGGGATTGATGTGTTTTATGTATCACCGTCATGCTGTCAAGCTTATTCAAATACCTTACCATTTACAGATTGAAAGTTGAAAAAATTCATCCTGCAGTTTCAGTAGCTCCTTATGAAAATAACCATGTCATAACATCACAATTACTTAACAATTCACATTATAGCCTCACTAATTAACTTAATTCCAAGCTATCACAAAAACAGTGGAGGATCTAGGTTCACTGTTTGATTGAGACCTCAAAGACATTGCCTTTGATGTGTAGTTATAAATATAAATCTATTCTAATGGTTTAAGTACTTGAGGGGGTTAAATATAAAAAAACGGAGTTTCATGAATAATTGTTTTTTTCTTAATATAATGAAGCCTGCAGTAGTTGTCTAGAACTTCATATGATTTCATCTGAACTTAACTCCAAAGATGTGCCCTTTCAGCATGTGGACATTATCCATGGAGCATGTCGGGCTGGTGGATGGGGGCATGATGTGCTGTTGGTGGTATAAATTCAAACAGAGGCCAAGGAGTGAGTAATTTCTCAGGAAAGCCAGAGATAAGCACAATGTTTTTCTTACTGGAGGGAGGGCAGTCAATCTGTGGTCAATCGTTCAGGGCTGGTCATGAAGTTTATACAGGGCTGGGACAGACTGATAGATATGAGAAATGGGTTAGGCCATTCAGCCCTTTGTACCTGGCCCACCCTGTTCCAGCTTCCTATGCATTCAGACTATGGTCACTTCAGCTGCAAGGTCTATATCCAACCATCCCAAAAGGCCTTGAGGAAGCAAGACTTACCCTGAATTATAAACATGAGAATGGCAAAACCACTGTAATGTTTGCTGGATATTTATTCAGGAACAATAGATAAAGAGAGATCCTCACAATATTCAGAATCCAAGAATGCCAGGGACAGGCAGGGGTTTCTTGGATGTACAACCAGGAGCAACAAATTCTTACAATGAAATAAACAACCTATACACAGTCTGTCCTTCAACAAGGAATCAAGGGGTTATGGGTGAAAGACAGGGAAGTGGCGCTGAAGAGGACCAGATCAGTCATGACCTGACTGAGTAGCACAGCAGTGTCAAACAACCTGCCCTGTTCCTACATTGCATTGTGTTCTGGTCAGGGCAATGAATGAGGAGCACGGGTATCCAAGAACGTCCGAGGTGCAGCAAGCAACAGGTGGAGCCATGTGTTGTCCTGGGGAGTGGGAAAGGCAGTGAGATGGTGTGATGAGTAACGCAAAGGTGGACAATGATTTACCAAAACAACTGGGACACAGGCTCCGAAAATGGAAAACCAACAGCCTGGGAACAACAGATCCAATTTTATCCAACCCCGTTGCAGTCCATGTCCTGTAGGTTTACCCACAATGCCTTTAGGGAAGAAATTCCAGGATAGTGACCCAGTGACAGTGAAGGATCAGTGATTTATTTCCAACTCCGGACGTTGAGGGGCTTGGAGGGGAAGTTACAGGGGATGGTGTTCCCACGTATCTGTTGTCCTTGTCCTTCTAGATGGAAGTGGTCGTGGATTTGGAAGGTGCTAGTAAGGACCATTGGTGAATTGCTGCAGTGCATTTTGAAGATGGTACACACTGCTGCTACTGAGCATCGGCAGTGTCAGTGCTGCACCTGGTCACTGTGTGCCCTGCTGTTCTGTATTGTTCCTATCTTGGCATCTCAATAAAACTGTGAGCCAACTGGATTGGTGAGAGTTGTTGGTCGGTGGTTTGGTGTCAGTGAGATCAGGTATCTCCTTGTCATTTTCTCACCATGTTCTGTCCGTCTCCGGAATGACAGCTTCAGTTTCCGGGATCGATGAATTCGTCCATCAGATTCAATGCTGGAGTTGGAGCTTGGAATCATGTTGGTCTGTCAAAGAGAATGGCATTAACTATCAGACATCTCACTGCACACTCAGTCATTACAAACTTACCAGGCTTACCACTGACTGGTGGCAAGGAGCCTGGTTAACATTGATATGGAAAAGAAGTAAGTGCTGTCATAACAATTCGTTCAGTAAGTGGATCCATTCTCAAGGAGCTACCTCTGAGAAGTCTGAAGCAGGCTGGGAGGAGTGTGCAGTGGGTCAGTGTCACTGTGTAACAGGCTGGGAGGAGTGTGCAGTGGGTCAGTGTCACTGTGTAACAGGCTGGGAGGAGTGTGCAGTGGGTCAGTATCACTGTGTAACAGGCTGGGAGGAGTGTGCAGTGGGTCAGTATCGCTGTGTAACAGGCTGGGAGGAGTGTGCAGTGGGTCAGTATAACTGTGTAACAGGCTGGGAGGAGTGTGCAGTGGGTCAGTATCGCTGTGTAACAGGCTGGGAGGAGTGTACAGTGGGTCAGTATCACTGTGTAACAGGCTGGGAGGAGTGTGCAGTGGGTCAGTATCACTGTGTAACAGGCTGGGAGGAGTGTGCAGTGGGTCAGTATAACTGTGTAACAGGCTGGGAGGAGTGTGCAGTGGGTCAGTATCGCTGTGTAACAGGCTGGGAGGAGTGTGCAGTGGGTCAGTATTGCTGTGTAACAGGCTCGGAGGAGTGTGCAGTGGGTCGGAATTGCTGCATAACAGGCTGGAAGGAGTGTGCAGTGGGTCAGTATTGCTGTGTAACAGGCTGGGAGGAGTGAGCAGTGGGTCAGTATCACTGTGTAACAGACTGGGAGGAGTGTGCAGTGGGTCAGTATCACTGTGTAACAGGCTGGGAGGAGTGTGCAGTGGGTCAGTATAACTGCGTAACAGGCTGGGAGGAGTGTGCAGTGGGTCAGTATCACTGTGCAACAGGCTGGGAGGAGTGTGCAGTGGGTCAGTATCACTGTGTAACAGGCTGGGAGGAGTGTGCAGTGGGTCAGTATCGCTGTGTAACAGGCTGGGAGGAGTGTGCAGTGGGTCAGTATCACTGTGCAACAGGCTGGGAGGAGTGTGCAGTGGGTCAGTATCACTGTGTAACAGGCTGGGAGGAGTGTGCAGTGGGTCTGTGTCACTGTGTAACAGGCTGGAAGGAGTGTGCAGTGGGTCAGTATCACTGTGTAACAGGCTGGAAGGAGTGTGCAGTGGGTCAGTATCGCTGTGTAACAGGCTGGGAGGAGTGTGCAGTGGGTCTGTGTCACTGTGTAACAGGCTGGGAGGAGTGTGCAGTGGGTCAGTATCACTGTGTAACAGACTGGGAGGAGTGTGCAGTGGGTCAGCATCACTGTGTAACAGGCTGGGAGGAGTGTGCAGTGGGTCAGTATCACTGTGTAACAGGCTGGGAGGAGTGTGCAGTGGGTCAGTATCACTGTGTAACAGACTGGGAGGAGTGAGCAGTGGGTCAGTGTCACTGTGTAACAGGCTGGGAGGAGTGTGCAGTGGGTCAGTATCACTGTGTAACAGACTGGGAGGAGTGTGCAGTGGGTCAGTATCGCTGTGTAACAGGCTGGGAGGAGTGTGCAGTGGGTCAGTATCGCTGTGTAACAGACTGCAAGGAGTGTGCAGTGGGTCAGTGTCGCTGTGTAACAGACTGGGAGGAGTGTGCAGTGGGTCAGTGTCACTGTGTAACAGGCTGGGAGTTTGCAGTGGGTCAGTATCACTGTGTAACAGGCTGGGAGGAGTGAGCAGTGGGTCAGTATCGCTGTGTAACAGGCTGGGAGGAGTGTGCAGTGGGTCAGTATCACTGTGTAACAGACTGGGAGGAGTGTGCAGTGGGTCAGTATAACTGTGTAACAGGCTGGGAGGAGTGTGCAGTGGGTCAGTATCGCTGTGTAACAGGCTGGGAGGAGAGTGCAGTAGGTCAGTATCACTGTGTAACAGGCTGGGTGGAGTGAGCAGTGGGTCAGTGTCACTGTGTAACAGGCTGGGAGGAGTGTGCAGTGGGTCAGTATCGCTGTGTAACAGACTGGGAGGAGTGTGCAGTGGGTCAGTATAACTGTGTAACAGGCTGGGAGAAGTGTGCAGTGGGTCAGTATCGCTGTTTAACAGGCTGGGAGGAGTGTGCAGTGGGTCAGTATAACTGTGTAACAGGCTGGGAGGAGTGTGCAGTGGGTCAGTATAACTGCGTAACAGGCTGGGAGGAGTGAGCAGTGGGTCAGAATTGCTGCGTAACAGACTGGGAGGAGTGTGCAGTGGGTCAATATCGCTGTGTAACAGGCTGGGAGGAGTGTGCAGTGGGTCAGTATCGCTGTGTAACAGGCTGGGAGGAGTGTGCAGTGGGTCAGTATCGCTGTGTAACAGGCTGGGAGGAGTGTGCAGTGGGTCAGTGTCACTGTGTAACAGGCTGGGAGGAGTGTGCAGTGGGTCAGTATCGCTGTGTAACAGGCTGGGAGGAGTGTGCAGTGGGTCAGTATTGCTGTGTAACAGGCTCGGAGGAGTGTGCAGTGGGTCGGAATTGCTGCATAACAGGCTGGAAGGAGTGTGCAGTGGGTCAGTATCGCTGTGTAACAGGCTGGGAGGAGTGAGCAGTGGGTCAGTATCACTGTGTAACAGACTGGGAGGAGTGTGCAGTGGGTCAGTATCACTGTGTAACAGGCTGGGAGGAGTGTGCAGTGGGTCAGTATAACTGCGTAACAGGCTGGGAGGAGTGTGCAGTGGGTCAGTATCACTGTGCAACAGGCTGGGAGGAGTGTGCAGTGGGTCAGTATCACTGTGTAACAGGCTGGGAGGAGTGTGCAGTGGGTCAGTATCGCTGTGTAACAGGCTGGGAGGAGTGTGCAGTGGGTCAGTATCACTGTGCAACAGGCTGGGAGGAGTGTGCAGTGGGTCAGTATCACTGTGTAACAGGCTGGGAGGAGTGTGCAGTGGGTCTGTGTCACTGTGTAACAGGCTGGAAGGAGTGTGCAGTGGGTCAGTATCACTGTGTAACAGGCTGGAAGGAGTGTGCAGTGGGTCAGTATAACTGCGTAGCAGGCTGGGAGGAGTGTGCAGTGGGTCAGTATCACTGTGTAACAGGCTGGGAGGAGTGTGCAGTGGGTCAGTATAACTGCGTAACAGGCTGGGAGGAGTGTGCAGTGGGTCAGTATCGCTGTGTAACAGGCTGGGAGGAGTGTGCAGTGGGTAGGTATAACTGCGTAACAGGCTGGGAGGAGTGTGCAGTGGGTCAGTATCACTGTGTAACAGGCTGGGAGGAGTGTGCAGTGGGTCAGTATCACTGTGTAACAGGCTGGGAGGAGTGTGCAGTGGGTCAGTATCGCTGTGTAACAGACTGGGAGGAGTGTGCAGTGGGTCAGTATCACTGTGTAACAGGCTGGGAGGAGTGTGCAGTGGGTCAGTATCACTGTGTAACAGGCTGGGAGGAGTGAGCAGTGGGTCAGTATAACTGTGTAACAGGCTGGGAGGAGTGTGCAGTGGGTCAGTATCACTGTGTAACAGGCTGGGAGGAGTGTGCAGTGGGTCAGTATCACTGTGTAACAGGCTGGGAGGAGTGTGCAGTGGGTCAGTATTGCTGTGTAACAGACTGGGAGGAGTGTGCAGTGGGTCAGTATCACTGTGCAACAGGCTGGGAGGAGTGTGCAGTGGGTCAGTATCGCTGTGTAACAGGCTGGGAGGAGTCTGCAGTGGGTCAGTATAACTGCGTATCAGGCTGGGAAGAGTGTGCAGTGGGTCAGTATTGCTGTGTAACAGGCTGGGAGGAGTGTGCAGTGGGTCAGTATCGCTGTGTAACAGGCTGGGAGGAGTGTGCAGTGGGTCAGTATCACTGTGTAACAGACTGGGAGGAGTGTGCAGTGGGTCAGTATCGCTGTGTAACAGGCTGGGAGGAGTGTGCAGTGGGTCAGTATCGCTGTGTAACAGGCTGGGAAGAGTGTGCAGTGGGTCAGTATTGCTGTGTAACAGGCTGGGAGGAGTGTGCAGTGGGTCAGTATCACTGTGTAACAGACTGGGAGGAGTGTGCAGTGGGTCAGTATTGCTGTGTAACAGACTGGGAGGAGTGTGCAGTGGGTCAGTATTGCTGTGTAACAGACTGGGAGGAGTGTGCAGTGGGTCAGTATCGCTGTGTAACAGACTGGGAGGAGTGTGCAGTGGGTCAGTATCACTGTGTAACAGACTGGGAGGAGTGTGCAGTGGGTCAGTATCGCTGTGTAACAGACTGGGAGGAGTGTGCAGTGGGTCAGTATCGCTGTGTAACAGGCTGGGAGGAGTCTGCAGTGGGTCAGTATAACTGCGTATCAGGCTGGGAAGAGTGTGCAGTGGGTCAGTATCGCTGTGTAACAGGCTGGGAGGAGTGTGCAGTGGGTCAGTATCGCTGTGTAACAGGCTGGGAGGAGTGTGCAGTGGGTCAGTATCGCTGTGTAACAGACTGGGAGGAGTGTGCAGTGGGTCAGTATCGCTGTGTAACAGGCTGGGAAAAGGAATCTCTGCGGGTAAGGCAATGGCTGTGGGAAATAAAAAGCTGTCAGGAAGAAATCCCTTTGACCTGTTTCTGTCTGTCAGAGCTAAAGTGACATCCTATTAAAATAGGTCGGTGATTGGTGATTATTCCTTCTGTGTCTGTTTTGTTTGACCCAGTGATTTTATTAGGACCTGTTCCCACTGCTGGGGAGTATAATTAGGACCACAATCTGCCTTCCTGACTGAAGACCTTGTGTCTCTGTGGTCCATATCCCTCTATTCCCTACCTATTCATTATCATGTCAAGGCACTTCTGAAACATTGCTCTGTGTCCATCTGCACCACCTCCTCTGTCAGTGCATTCCAGGCACTTACACTCTCTGTGTTAAAAAAAACCTGGCCTCTCACATCTCCTTTAAACTTACCCCCTTTTACCTTAAACCTATGTCCCCTAGTAATCGACATTTATACCCTGGGAAAAAGACTCTATCCACTCTATCCATGTCTGTCATAATTTTCTAAACTTCTGTCAGGTCATCCCCCCCATCCTTCATTAAAGTGAAAACAAATAAAGTTTGCTCAGTCTCTGATCATAGCTAATACCATCCAAATCAGGCAACAACCTGGTAAACAGTTTCTGTACTGTCTC
>NC_081358.1:129856905-129928283 GCF_030684315.1 Stegostoma tigrinum | reverse complement strand
TTACCCCCAACCTGCCTTTTGGAGGGAGGTCACACTAGTTTCTGGCTCAGTGAAGGTGGGGGAAGGGGGGGGAAGTGGGGGGCAAGGTGGGAGAGAGGGAAGCTGGGGGGCAAGTGGGGAGAAGGTATGGGAACGGTGGGACAAAGGTGGGGCGAAGGTGGGGCAAAGGTGGGGGGAAGGTATGGGGGCTAAGGTATGGGGTGGAAGGTGGGGGCAAAGTATGGGCAGGAAGGTGGGGGGAAGGTATGGGCAAGGGTGGGGGGAAGGTATGGGGGAAAGGTGGGGGGAGAGGTGGAGGGAAAGGTGGGGGGAAGGTATGGGGCGGAAGATGTTGGAAGGTGGGGGGAAGGTGGGGGAAGGTGGGGGGAAGTAGAGGGAAAGGTGGGGGGGGGTAATGTGGGGGGAAGGTATGGGGGGAGGTGTGGGGGGGAAGGTATGGGGGGAAGGTGGGGGGAAAGGTGAGGGGGGTAATGTGGGGGGGAAGGTATGGGGGGAAGGTATGGGGGGCAAGATGGGGAAAAGTGGGGGAAGGTGGGGAAAGGTCGGGGAAGGTATGGGGGGAAGGTGTGGGGGGAAGGTATGGGGGGAAGGTGGGGGGAAAGGTGAGGGGGGTAATGTGGGGGGAAGGTATGGGGGGGATGTATGGGGGCAGATGGGGAAAAGTGGGGGGAAGGTGGGGAAAGGTCGGGGAAGGTATGGGGGGAAGGTGGGGGGAAAGTGGGGGAAGGTGGGGAAGGTTGGGGAAGGTCGGGGAAGGTATGGGGAGATGTATGTGGGGGGAAGGTGGGGGTCCTGGGCCGGTTTCTCTGAAGCTGACGGCTGGAAGAGCTCTATTGGCTCAGTGTGGCCTTGTTCAAACTGCTGTTGAACCTGTTACAATCCAAAACTACCCCTTCCCCGTGTACCTGTGCTGGGATTGGCTGGAACCCGGTGTCCCTGCGCTGGGATTGGCTGGAACCCGGTGTCCCTGTGCTGGGATTGGCTGGAACCCGGTGTCCCTGTGCTGGGATTGGCTGGGAACCCGGTGTCCCTGAGCTGGGATTGGCTGGGAACCCCATGTCCCTGTGCTGGGATTGGCTGGAATCCCAAGGTTCCTGAGCTGGGATTGGCTGGGAAGCCAGTGTCCCTGCGCTGGGGATTGGCTGGGAACCCGGTGTCCCTGCGCTGGGATTGGGCTGGGAACCCAGTGTCCCAGCGCTGGGATTGGCTGGGAACCCCGTGTCCCTGCGCTGGGATTGGCTGGGAACCCGCTGTCCCTGCGCTGGGATTGGCTGGGAACCCGGTGTCCCTGTGCTGAGATTGGCTGGGAACCCGGTGTCCCTGCGCTGGGATTGGCTCAGAGCTTCCTGTGAGAATGACTGTACCACAGTGTCCTCCCCCTGACACCTATACCCACCCCATTCCCTCACATACCCCCCATCCCCCTCCCCGACAACTACACCCCCCATCCCCTCACACACCCCCATCCCCCTCCCCGACACCTACTCCCCCCCCATCCCGTCAAACACCCCTCACCCCAGCCCTGACCCCCCCGTCCTCTCACACACCCCCCCATCCCCTCACACACCCCCCATCCCCCTCCCCGACACCTACTCGCCCCCATCCCCTCACACACCTCCCCACCCCCTCACACGTCCCCCATCCCCCTCCCCGACACCTACTCCCCCCCATCCCCTCACACACCCCCCCACCCCAGCCCTGACACCTACTCCCCCCATCCCCTCACACACCCCTCACCCCAGCCCTGACACCTGCTCCCCCCCATCCCCTCACACCCCCCTCACACCAGCCCTGACACCTACTCCCCCCATCCCCTCACACACCCCTCACCCCAGCCCTGACACCTGCTCCCCCCCATCCCTCACACCCCCCTCACACCAGCCCTGACACCTACTCCCCCCCATCCCTCACACACCCCTCACCCCAGCCCTGACACCTACTCCCCCCCATCCCTCACACACCCCTCACCCCAGCCCTGACACCTACTCCCCCCATCCCCTCACACACACCCCCACCCCAGCCCTGACACCTACTCCCCCCATCCCCTCAC
Organism: Stegostoma tigrinum; assembly: GCF_030684315.1. NCBI lineage: Eukaryota > Metazoa > Chordata > Chondrichthyes > Orectolobiformes > Stegostomatidae > Stegostoma > Stegostoma tigrinum. The sequence goes on along the minus strand of NC_081358.1, from coordinate 129,926,233 downwards.
ACACCCCTCACCCCAGCCCTGACACCTGCTCCCCCCCATCCCCTCACACCCCCCTCACCCCAGCCCTGACACCTACTCCCCCCCATCCCTCACCCCAGCCCTGACACCTACTCCCCCCATCCCCTCACATACCCCCCATCCCCCTCCCCGACACCTACACCCCCACCCAGCCCTGAAAGGTTTGATTCTCTCTGCCACCACCTGAGCCCCTAATGTTCCCACACAGCTCCAGCCCCATTCCCTCACGCACCCTGCCATTTCCAGCTCCTCTACCACTCACTCCATCTCGGTCAGGCCTGTATAAGGCCCACCCGTCGGGGACTGCCTACTGCCCCTTGCTGAGAAATGCTGCCCACCTGCAGCAGGTACGTGTGTACGGATGGCCTGATGGCCAGGACGCAGAAATTCCTTATTCCACAGGCATCAGGATTACACTAAAGGAAGACCCAGGGAACAGAGGGTCTACATAGAATTGTGGCTCATTATAGACTGCAGTGGTACAAGAAGGCAGGTCATCTCCACCTGCTCGAGGGCAACTAGGGACGGGCAATAAGTGCTGTACCCAGCCAGTGACATGCACATCCCTCAAATTAATATTATTTTTAAAAAGTGAACCTGTCATTCACATCTGTTGAGAACATCCTTTGTTTGTCTCTCTGACTCTCACCTCTCTCTCTCTCATACACCCCCTCTCGCCCTCTCTCCCTTTCTCTCTCCCCCCTCCCCCTCCATCTCTCCCCACTCCCTCCCTCTCTTCCACCCTCCCCCACTCTCCTGTCTCCCCCCTCCCCCTCCCTCACTCCACCCCCTCTCTCCTTCTTTCCCCCCTCTCCCTGTCTCCCTCTTCCCCCCTCCCTCTCCCCCTCTCCGTCCCTGTCTGTGAGCCCCCACTCAACCTCTCTCTCTCTCTCCCCCCATCACTCTCCCTCCCTCTCTCCCCCCCACCCACCTCACACTCTCTCTCCCTCTCTCTCACCCCCTCTACCCCCACCCACTCCCTCTCTCCCCACTCCCGCTCCCTCTCTCCCCCCCTCCCCCCCTCTCTCTCTCTCTCTCGTCCCCCTACCCACCTCTCTCTCTCTCTTTCTCTCTCTCCCCCCTCTCCCTCTCCACACCCTCCCTCTCAACCCTCTTCCTCTCCATCTCCCTCCCTTTCTTCACCCCCCTCCCCCACCTCTCTCTCTCCCTCCCTCTCCCTCTCTGCACCGCCCCCTTCCCCCCTCTCCCTCTCTCCACGCCCCCTTTGCCCCCCTCCCTCTCCCCGTATCCCTCTTACCCCATCTCCCTCTGCCCCTCTCCCCTTCTCTCTGTCTCCCCCTCTCTCTCCCCCTCATCCCTCTCTCTCTCTCTCTCTCTCTCCCCCACCCACCTCTCTCTCTCTCTCTCTTTCTCTCTCTCCCCTCTCTCTTTCCTCTCTCTCACCCCCACTCACTCGCTCTCCCCACTCTCCCCCCTCCCTCTCTCCCACCTTCCCCCCTCTCTGTCACTGTCTCTCTCCCCCCCCCCACCCACCTCTCTCTCTCTCTTTCTCTCTCCTCCCTCTCCGTCTCCACGCTCTCCCTCTCCCCTCTCTCCCTCTCCCCCCCCTCCATCTCTCTCCCAGCTCCCTCTCCCTCTCTCTCCCCCCACCTCTCCACCTCCCATTTCTCTCTTCCCCACTCTCCCTCTTCCTGTCTCCCTCTTACCCCCCTCCCTCTTCCCCTCTCCATCTCTCTGTCTCCCCCTCTCTCTCCCCCACTCACCTCTCTCTCCCCCTCATCCCTCTCTCTCTCTCTCTCTCTCCCCCACCCACCTCTCTCTCTCTCTCTCTCTCTTTCTCTCTCTCCCCTCTCTCTTTCCTCTCTCTCACCCCCACTCACTCGCTCTCCCCACTCTCCCCCCTCCCTCTCTCCCACCTTCCCCCCTCTCTGTCACTGTCTCTCTCCCCCCCCACCCACCTCTCTCTCTCTCTTTCTCTCTCCTCCCTCTCCGTCTCCACGCTCTCCCTCTCCCCTCTCTCCCTCTCCCCCCCTCCATCTCTCTCCCAGCTCCCTCTCCCTCTCTCTCCCCCCACCTCTCCACCTCCCATTTCTCTCTTCCCCACTCTCCCTCTTCCTGTCTCCCTCTTACCCCCCTCCCTGTTCCCCTCTCCATCTCTCTGTCCCCCCTCTCTTTCTCCCCAACTCACCTCCGTCTCTCCCCCCATCCCTCCCCATGCCCTCCCCGTTCCCACGCCCTCCCCCTCCCCCCTCTCCATCTCTCTAACCCCCTCCCCCACCTCTCTCACTCCCTCTCTCCACCTCCTCTCTCTCTCTTGCCCCCTCTCCGTCTTCCCGTCTCCCTCTTAACCCCACCTCCCCCTCTCCGTCTCTCTGTTCCCTCTCTCTCCCCCAACCACCTCTCTCTCTCTCTCTCTTTCTCTCTCTTTCTCCTCTCTCTCTCTCTCTCCCCCTTGGTCTCTCTCAGTCTCTCTCTTTCTCTCTCTTTCTCCTCTCTCTCTCTCTCTCCCCCTTGGTCTCTCTCAGTCTCTCTCTCTCTCAGCCCCTCTCGCTCACTCTCCCCTCTCGCCCTCTCCCTCTCCTTCCGTCTCCCCCCTCCCGCTCCCTCTCTCCCCCCTCCCTCCCTCTCCCCCACTCCCTCCCTCTTCCCCCTCCCTCTCCCCCTCCCACTCCTTCTCTCCCCACTCCCTCCCTCTCCCCCACTTCTCCCCCTCCCTCTCCCCCCCGCCTCCCTCTCCGTCTCTCTCTCCCCCTCTCCCTCTCCCCCCACCTCTCTCCCCCCATTTCCCCCGTCTCCGTCTCTCTCCCCCACTCCCTATCCCCCCTCTCTCTGTCTCTCTCTTTCTCTCCCCTCTCTCTCTCTCTCCCCTCTGTCTCCCCCCTACCCTCTTACCCTCCGTTCCTCTCTCAGCCCCACTCTCCCCCTTCTCTGTCCCCCCTTCTCTCTCTCCCCCTTCCCTCTCTCACCCGCCCTAATCTCTCCCTCTCTCTCTCTTCCCCCAACTCTCCGTCTCTCCCACCTCTCCCTCTACCCCCTCTGTCTCTCTCCCCCCTCCCCATCTCCGTCTCCTTGACCCCTCTCTCTCCCCCACCCCCCAATCTACCTCTCTCTCTCTGACCAAGACAAGGTTTCCTTCTGAGAAGGTCCATTCGACTGCTCGAGCTACCCTGCTCAGACTTTCCCTCACCGTCGCCACCTGCTGTTGGAAATTCTTTCACCAGCATCAACGGCCAGTTGTGGGGGTGTTGGGGGGTGCACATTGGCTTTTATTGTGTACACAAGTGAAGCAATCTTATAGCAATGTACTGGTGCAGACTCACTAAAGCCCTGGAACACCATGGGCAGATTTAGTCTCCATATTTCAGGAAGGACAGATGTGTATTGGAGGCAGAGCAGTGAGAGTTCACTGGATTGGTCTCTTGGGCGAAGGGGGAGGTTCTATGATGAAAGGTTAGGGTTATCTGGGACAATACTCTGAGTGTGAAATGATGGGAGGTGGGCCTTACTGAATCATGCAAGATTCTGAAGGGGTTTGACAGGATTGAAAGAGAGAGGTTCTAACCTCAGGCTGGGAATGCAGAACATGGGGTTCAAAGTCCCGGGCCATTCATTCAGAACGGAGAGGAGAAACTTCTGTATTGAGCGGGCTGTGGGACTTCCAGCACAGAATGAGCATCACACTGGGGGAGACACAGACCTTTCCTCCCTCAGGGAGTCACAGGATACAGGGAATGGTCAAGAAGATGGAGTTGAAATCCAAGTGAGCCATGATCATTCTGTAGGGTTGAGCAGCCTCAATGGTCTGAATGGGCTACTGCTGCTCCTAGCTGGGAAGTTCCTGAACTGGCCAATGAGGTTCAGTACACTGACAATATCCTGAATCTCCTGCTGAAGGACCACTCTGTATTCTTTACGCTCTCCAAAAGGATAAAGCTGACCAAAGTGAGACAGTAAGGAAGAGGACCATAGCCTCCAAATTTACCCTCAGCCAGTTCTTACCTCATCAGACCCAGAGCGGAAGATGAGCAGGTCAAAGGGAATAGCAGCGACCATGTCAATAAGGAACCAGCCCTTGAAGTAGTGGATGGCGATACTGGCAGGATGGCTGACCACTTCGTCATTACTGTTCACATAGGTGGTACGGAAGTTGATGAGAATATCAATAATGAACATGATGTCTACAATCAGATCCACCACATTGAGGGGATTACAAGAGTAACCACAGTCCCGGCGCTTCACCTCCTCTTGGTCATTCAGGAGGAAGGCAGCAGAATATGGAGTGAAGATAGCTGTGTAAATAACAAGCAGCAGGATCAGCCAATCCCAGACAGCCTTAAATGGGCTGTAATGAAGAAAGGTCCATTTGTGAATTCGTGGAGCTTGGAGTTTATATTCAGGCAGGACATCAGCACCAAGAGACAGTACCTAGCACAGCAAAAACCAGCCAGTTAGTCCCACAGCTGCAGTACCACCCACCAGACAGCGAACACTCTGAGAGGCTCACACTCCCAGCTCACAATCAATTCAACACAGCAAACATTGAGGCACTCCCACTGTGCTGACCCTCCGACAGTGTGGCACTCCCACTGCACTGACCCTCCGACAGTGCCCACTCCCACTGCACTGACCCTCCGACAGTGCCCACTCCCACTGCACTGACCCTCCGACAGTGCCCGCTCCCTCAGCACTGACCCTCCGACAGTGCCCGGTCTCTCTGTGCTGACCCTCCGACAGTGCCCGCTCCCTCTGTGCTGACTCTCCGACAGTGCCCGCTCCCTCTGTGCTGACCCTCCGACAGTGCCCATTCTCTCAGCACTGACCCTCTGACGGTGCCTGCTCCCTCAGCACTGAATCTCCGACAGTGCCCATTCCCTCAGCACTGACCCTCCGACAGTGCCGGTGATCCCTCAGCACTGACCCTCAGACAGTGCCCGCTCCCTCAGCACTGACCCTCTGACAGTGCCCGCTCCCTCAGCACTGACCCTCCGACAGTGCCCGCTCCCTCAGCACTGACCCTCCGACAGTGTGTCATTCCCTCGGGCGCTCACTGCAGGTTGAAGTGAGGTATTTGATGTTAAATCAGAGGCTTGTTTGGAGCTGACTGTTTGGTGAGAGTGTATCCCTGTGAGTGGGTGCCAATGTGCTGGGGAGTGTGTGCCTGGCACTTGACTGAGTGCGGAAGATCTGTCCTGGCCCTGGACCGCTGCTATTCCCAAACCAGTTCCTGCCTCTGATCGCAGTGTTTGCTGTTGATGCGATGGTTGGGTCAGTCTTGTGAGTTGTTTTTGTAAGAGGACGATAATCTGTAGAGACAAGCTGTGTGACATAGTCCTGCTGTTAGCACTAACAGCTGGCAGTTCTCCAGCTGTTTTCCTTTCATTTCGCGCCTGGTGTGGCTTGCGATGCAGAAACAGCAGCTGTCCTCTTTCTCAGCTGCTTCCCCACATCTCCAGCTTACATTCCATGTTTGTAATCAGAGTCACTTACCTAACCCCTGACCTAACTCTCACCCTCACCCTGTTACCACTCACTCCCTGACAATTCTTCATCATCTCTTTTGTCAAGTTCAGACTGAGGGGAGCCTGATGTCACCCTGTGAACATTCACTAGGTCCCGTTCTTTTAGAGGAATGCTAATGGCAGTGTGGGATGACCAAAGAACAGAGTGGCTAGTGTGGGGGGAATGAGTGAGTGGGGGTTGGAGGGGGGCTGGGGGCCCAGGAGGGAAGGTGAAGACTGGTCTTCACTGTCACATGTACACACCAAACACATCAACAGGAAATGTACATCAGGGCAGTGTGTACCACCCCATTCCCCTAATTCCATATCCTCAACATCACCCTGTCCCCCCATTCCCACCACAGCCCCAGTTCCTTCACCAGACAGTTTCTCACCTTCTCTCACTGTAGGCATCAGTACCTTTTAGAACAATCTCTGAGGGAGGAGTCACATGGCCAGGAATGGTGTGGGAAGGTGTATGGGAATTCCCCACAGGGATCCAGGGCCCAAAATGGGCGCTGACTGTGTAATATATCCCATTAGTCGTGTGTTATTAGTTGTGGTAAATCATCACGTTTTATAAATCAACCAGCAGAGCTGAGCTATGAATCAGGAAGCATTGGCCTAGTGGTATTATTGCTGCAGTGTTAACGCAGAGACCCAGATGGTGGGATTTGAATTCAATTTTAAAAATCTAGAATTAAGAGTCTAATGATGACCGTGATTCCATGGTCAATGGTTGGAAAAACCCATCTGGTTCACTAATGCCTTTTAGGGACGGAAATTGCCATCCTTACCTGATCTGGCCTATCTGTGACTCCACACCCACAGCAACGTGGGTGACATAACTGCCCTTTGGGCAATTAGGGATGGGCAATAGATGCTGCCCAGCCAGAGACTCCCTCACCCCGTGAACAAATGGAAAACAATTATCATGCTGTTTCAGAGAAAATAGCTCAAGTTCCTGCTGGTGTTAATATTACTGATTGCAAACTCTGTCTATCCCTTCACTTTGTCCTCTCCCTACCCTCTTGCCAAAGGCAGTCTTCCTAAAGTCCTGCTTGGATTTCTGAGGGATTGCCCTGTGTTTTGGAATCTACCACAGAACAGCTTCTTTATATCAATGAAGTCCAAGCACTTTAATCTCAAGAGACCTCCAGCATCTTGCCATTCCACTTCCCATTTCCCAGATGTAACCAGAGCAACATTCGAACATTTCATTCCTCGGAATGCCGCTGCTTATTGTCCATTCTCTCCATCTCACATTGAGAATGTGGAGCACAGAGCAGTTCACAATATTCCCACCTCCACGCAAGTCTTATAAAAAGCTACAAATTACTCCATTGTTTTAATCCTGATGCGCTGCCTGTATCCTTTCAGTTTACGCTCTCACAAGGCACAAGTCAGGAGTGTGATGGAATACTCCCTACCTTCCTGGATGGGTGCAGCTCCAATAACACTCAAGAAGCTCAACACCATCCAGGACAAAGCAGCCGCTTGATTGGCACCACATCCACAAACATCCCACTCCCTCCACCACCAACACTCAGTCGCAGCAGTGTGTACTACCTACAAGATGCACTGCAGAAATTCACCAAACATCCTCAGGCAGCACCTTCCAAACCCACAAACACTTCCATCTAGAAGGACAAGGATAGCAGATACATGGGAACACCACCCCCTGAAAGTTCCCCCCACCCCACCCCCAAAGTCACCCATCATCCTGATTTGGAAATATATTACGGCTCCTTCACTGGCACTGGGTGAAAATCCTAGAATTCTCTCCCCCTATTGACAGGTCAGAACTAGAACTAGATAGGGCAAATGTTTGGAAGGATGTTCCTAAAGACAAGACTGTTCAGAATCTGGAGTAACAGTTCAATGATCTCGGGGCAGGCCATTTAGAACTGAGCAAGTTCAGTTGGCAGAGAGGAAAGCAAATGTAACATAAGCATTTGTTTCAGGTCGGCAGAGCCAAAGGGCAGGGATGTCCTGCTGACACTGTGTAAGGCTCTGGTCTGACCAGGAGCAGTTTGGGCCCCATATCCAAGGAAGGATGTGCTGGCATTGGAAGATGTCCAGACGAAGTTTACAGAAATGATCCTGGGGATGAAGGGCTTGTCGTATGAGGAGCGATCCAGGACTCTGGGTCTGTATTTGATGGAGTTTAGACGGATGAGCGGTGGCAGGGGGAGGGGATCTGATTGAAACTTACAGAATGCTGAGACACCTGGATAGAGTAGACATGGATAAGACGCTTCCACTAGTAGGAGAGAGTGGGACCTGAGGGCGTAGCTTCAGATTGAAGGGATTACCCTTTAGAACTGAGATGTGGAGAAATTTTTTTTAGCTGGAAGGTGGTGACTCTCTGGAACACAGTGTTGCAGAGGGCTATGGGCCAGGTAATTGGTTATATTTAAGAGAGAGGTAACTAGCTTTCTCAGCACCATTCTCCTGCCTTCTCCCCATAACACCTTGAACCCCTTAGCCATCAAGAACCTACCAGCCAAGATCGACAGTGGAACAGGCACGATGGGCCAAACGACCCAATTCTTGTCCTATATTGTATGGTCTTATGGAGTTAAGGAGAAATCTTTACTCATAGAATGGTGAGCCTGTGGAATTCTCTGCCACAAAAGTAGCTGAACCCAAAACATCATCTCTTCTCAAATATACAGTCCATTGCGATGGCCTACACTTGCTCTTATTTCCTATGTTTCTAGGAGATTGTGGGTCTACCCACAGCACATGGGCAGCAGCAGTTCAAGAAGGCAGCTCACCCTCACCTTCTCAAGGGGAGCAATTACTGATGGGGCAAGAAATGCTGGATCAGACAGTGATGTTCACATTCTATGCTGAATTGCCCATAGTATTCAGGGTGTGTGGGTTATGGGGGATGGGTCTGGGTGGGATGCTTCAAGGGGCGGTGTGGACTTGTTGGGCCGAAGGACCTGTTTCCACACTGTAGGTAACCTAATCTAATCTAGTAACATACTTTTAAAAAGTGATATTCATAGTATGGAAGCAGGCCATTCAGCCCATTCAGTCCACTCTGATCCTCCAAACAGTAATCCACCCACTGTATCCCTGCATTTTCCATGGCTAAACCAGCTAACCAGCACATCCCTGAACACTACGGGCAATTTAGCACGGCTAATCCACCTAACCTGCACAGCTTTGGACTGTGGGAGGAAACCGGAGCACCCGGAGGAAACCCACGCAGACACAGGGAGAATGTGCAAACTCTTCACGGACAGTTGTCTGAGATTGGAACTGCACCTGGATTCTTGGCGTTGTGAGGCTGCAGTGCTAACTCTGACCCGCCACGCGGCCCCATTATAGGATTAAATCCCAGGGGTGACCCAGGGGCAGTAATAACTGCCTCAGGTACCGCCCGAAGCATTATTGAGCAGTGAACCGCACAAAACAGAGAAGCACAGTCCTCGTGGAAAAGAAATCTGAAGATCAAGATGATGATAATGATGAAATGTTGATGGTTCAGACCGATGATGAATATGTTAATTATAAACCCCTCTGATTATGCAATATTTAGTAGTACTTGTAATTGACAGGATTATGGGACAGTTTCGTTAGAATGTTGTCTTCCTTTAGTAGTTGGTAAGGTTTGGTGCTAATGAAATGAATATAAAAAGATGGCTTGCTTTAGGTTTGGTGATGATAACTTTAACAGTGGATAAAGAGAGTTAGAATTCCATGTAAACTAGCTGGACTTAGCTACTGCCTTCAAAGTGCCTGGTCAGAGCAGAGCAGGGACGGTCAGTGGGATGTGGCTTGGAGCGGGGACGGTCAGTGGGATGTGGCTCGGAGCGGGGACCGTCAGTGGGATGTGGCTCGGAGCGGGGACGGTCAGTGGGATGTGGCTCGGAGCAGGGACCGTCAGTGGGATGTGGCTCGGAGCGGGGACCGTCAGTGGGATGTGGCTCGGAGCGGGGACCGTCAGTGGGATGTGGCTCGGAGCGGGGACGGTCAGTGGGATGGGGCTCGGAGCGGGGACGGCCAGTGGGATGGGGCTCGGAGCGGGGACGGTCAGTGGGATGTGGCTCGGAGCGGGGACGGTCAGTGGGATGTGGCTCGGAGCGGGGACGGTCAGTGGGATGGGGCTCGGAGCGGAGATAATCAGTGGGATGTGGCTCGGAGTGGGGACGGTCAGTGGGATGGGGCTCGGAGTGGGGACGGTCAGTGGGATGGGGCTCGGAGCGGGGACGGTCAGTGGGATGGGGCTCGGAGCAGAGCGGGGATAGTCAGTGGCCATTCCACTGATCATCCCTGCTCTGAGCCCCCAGCCCACTCTCTTCCTGAAAACACTATTTTGGTCTCAATTGGTTTCTGTGACAGAGTATCTCACAGACTCACTTCTCATCTTGACAAGTGACGAAATCAAGGGTAACAGGTAGAAGGCAGGAGAATGGGCTTGAGAAACATAGCAGCCATGATCAAATGATGCTAGAGACTCACCGGGCCGAATGGCCTTATCCTGCTCCTGTATCTTATGGTCTTCTGGCCTCTGGGTGAAGACATTTCTCCTCATCTCAGTCTTAAATGGTTTTCCCCATATCTTTAGGCCGTGGCCCACTAGTTCCAGAGTCCCCAGTCATGAGGGACACCTCTTTTTGCATTTATCCTGTGTTGTCCCTCTGGAATTATACTGGTTTCTATGAGATCCCCTCATTCTTCTAAACTCCAGTAAACACAGTCCTAACCAACTGAGTCTCTCCTGTACGCCAGTACTGTTGCACCTGAATCATTCTGCTGTCAATACATTACCCTCTAATCCTGAGCACTTTAACCTTACACGCTAACCCCTTCATGTGACCTTATCGAAAACCTTTTCAAAATCCAAGAAAACTACATCCACAGGCTTCCCCTTTTCCATTTTAAAGGTTACATCTCAAAAAATATTCCAGTAGATTATCAGCCACGACTTCTCTTTCGTGATTCCCGCTTCCATGGAAAGGCAGCCAACATCATCAAAGACCCGTCCCACCTGGTAATGATCTCCTACAACCTCTTTCATCAGGCAGAAGGTACAGAGACCTGTACACGTGCACCAGCAGGTTCAGGAGCAGCATCTTCCCGGCTGTTATGAGACTGATGAACGGATGTCTCTAATTGCAAATAATGTTGACTTTGCTTTGCGCACTTCCTGTGCAGCTGTGACCTCATACACCTCGCTCTCTCTTCGTAAGCACCCTCTGATCTGCATGGTCTTGTTTGCTATTATCTTCTTGTACTGCTCACAAAACAAAACTTTTCACTGTACTTAGGCACATGTGGCCACAACAAGTCAAATCAAAATATGTCCATAAATACAGTCATAGAAACAGGAGTAGGCCATTCAGCCCCTTGGGACTGTTCCATCATTCAATGAGATCACGGCTGATCTGTGGCCTAACTCCATAAACCTGCCTTTAGCCAATATCCCTTCATACCTTTGCTTAACAGAATTATATTTACTTCAGATTTAAAACTAACAACTAATCCAGCATCTAATGCTGTGTGTGAGCAAGCGTTCCAAACTTCTCACACCCTTTGCAAGTAAAGGTGCTCTTTAACATCGCTCCTGAACGGTCTGGCCCTAATCTTTAGATTTACCCTCTTGTTCAATTCTTCAAACCTGCTCCCTCCAAGGCCAAGAGAACAAGGTGTGGAGCTGGATGAACACAGCAAGCCCAGCAGCATCTCAGGAGCACAAAAGCTGACGTGTCGGGCCTGACCCTTCATCAGAGAGGGGGATGGGGTGAGGGTTCTGGAATAAATAGGGAGAGAGGGGGAGGCGGACCGAAGATGGAGAGAAAAGAGGATAGGTGGAGAGGAGAGTATAGGTGGGGAGGTAGGGAAGGGATAGGTCAGTCCAGGGAAGACGGACAGGTCAAGGAGGTGGGATGAGGTTAGTAGGTAGGAAATGGAAGTGCGGCTTGGGGTGGGAGGAAGGGATGGGTGAGAGGAAGAACCAGTTAGGGAGGCAGAGACAGGTTGGACTGGTTTTGGGATGCAGTGGGTGGAGGGGAAGAGCTGGGCTGGTTGTGTGGTGCAGTGGGGGGAGGGGACGAACTGGGCTGGTTTAGGGATGCGGTGGGGGAAGGGGAGATTTTGAAGCTGGTGAAGTCCACATTGATACCATTGAGCTGCAGGGCTCCCAAGCGGAATATGAGTTGCTGTTCCTACAACCTTCGGGTGGCATCATTGTGGCACTGCAGGAGGCCCATGATGGACATGTCATCTGAAGGATGGGAGGGGGAGTTGAAATGGTTCACGACTGGGAGGTGCAGTTGTTTATTGCGAACCGAGCGGAGGTGTTCTGCAAAGCGGTCCCCAAGCCTCCGCTTGGTTTCCCCAATGTAGAGGAAGCAACACCGGGTACAATGGATGCAGTATACCACATTGGCAGATGTGCAGGTGAACCTCTGCTTAATATGGAAAGTCATCTTGGGGCCTGGGATGGGGGTGAGGGAGGAGGTGTGGGGGCAAGTGTAGCACTTCCTGCGGTTGCAGGGGAAGGTGCCGGGTGTGGTGGGGTTGGAGGGCAGTGTGGAGCGAACAAGGGAGTCACGGAGAGAGTGGTCTCTCCAGAAGGCAGACAAGGGTGGGGATGGAAAAATGGAAAACCATTCTAACTCCCCCTCCCATTTCTTAGATGACATGTCCATCATGGGCCTCCTGCAGTGCCACAATGATGCCACTCGAAGGTTGCAGGAACAGCAACTCATATTCCGCTTGGGAACCCTGCAGCCCAATGGTATCAATGTGGAATTCACCAGCTTCAAAATCTCCCCTTCCCCCACCGCATCCCAAAACCAGCCCAGCTCGTCCCCTCCCCCCACTGCGTCACACAACCAGCCCAGCTCATCCCCTCCCCCCACTGCATCCCAAAACCAGCTCAGCCTGTCTCTGCCTCCCTAACCTGTTCTTCCTCTCACCCATCCCTTCCTCCCACCTCAAGACGCACCTCCATTTCCTACCTACTCACCTCATCCCACCTCCTTTACCTGTCCGTCTTCCCTGGACTGACCTATCCCCTCCCCACCTATACTCTCCTATCCACCTATCCTCTTTTCTCTCCATCTTCGGTCTGCCTCCCCCTCTCTCCTTATTTATTCCAGAACCCTCTCCCCATCCCCCTCTCTGATGAAGGGTCTAGGCCCGAAATGTCAGCTTTGTGCTCCTGAGATGCTGCTGGGCCTGCTGTGTTCATCCAGCCCACACTTCATTATCTTGGATTCTGAAGCATCTGCAGTTCCCATTATCTCCCTCCAAGGCCATCCTGTCGTCCCTGTGCTGTGACTGCCCATTGTCTCCAAGTGGGGCCTAGAAAGGGTTTTGTATATTTGCAGCATAACCTCTGTTTCTGTTCCTGTCACTGCTTTTAAGTGTTACACTATTAAATCTTTTAGCCTGGATTCTAGCAGATCTTCCTTTTAATGAATTAGTTTATCCTCACATCTGTCCTGCAGCTCTTGGCCCAAACCTGAAATGAGTCTTCCTGAGCTGTGCCACCATCAGTGAGCTCAGATTGTGCAGGGGAGCACGACCCTCAGGCCAGGTGAGGGATAGGAGAACCCTGTATTGGTGAGAAGCGTTGGGGCTGACTGGGTACAGACGGTGTCTGAAACACAGGCATGTGAGAGCTGAACATTATTTCACTTCACTGTGTCTCCAACTGGAGGAAAAGGTGCAATAACTAGCCTAGAGAATGGGCCTTCTACACAGTTAGACCCTGCTGGTTTCACCCAGGGACACAGTTTTCTGGCTCATTCCCCAGAAAGTCAGGGTGATTGTGTGAGATAATAAAATGTGAGGCTGGATGAACACAGCAGGCCCAGCAGCATCTCAGGAGCACAAAAGCTGACGTTTCGGGCCTGATTGTGTGGGATAGGGATAGGTCACTGGCTGCAGTATCTGTCTGGCTGGGAAAAATATTCCTCTGCACTCAGGAACTTCTGTCTTTGCAGCAAATATTCCATTCTATGTGAAAGACTGTTTGGGAGGGGTGTGAGTAACAGTGACCGTCTCAATGATTCTCAAACGTACCTCCTGGGCCATGAGGCTGGGCATTCGCACACCATGTCTCAGGCTCATACTCGGTCTCTCGGCATCTCCCTGTAAACCGTCCGGGTAAGGAATGTCCTGCCCACTGACATACAGCACTGCCTGCCCCTTGAACCCCATCTCCTCGATTGCCCTGTGATCGCACAATCTCTCCCAGACACAGCTGCTCACTCAATCACCAAGAAACTGCTCTGTAAAGGTGAAGATGGTCACTTGATTCTGGCTCAATCCAAACTGATCTACTTCAGCTTCCGCTCAATCCAAGCTTGATGTCCTGAAGCTTCCACTTGATTCCTGCGCAATCTCTCAGAGCAGCCAGTCTCTCATTACTGAATGTCCTGGGTCTACCACTGGATCCATGTTTGAACTCCTATTTGATCCAGCCTGATCACTCAGTCTCGTGGATCTCGCGGTGCTCTCCGAGACGCAGAGTTGAAGAAAGCTGTTAGTGCAGCTGGTTCAGGATCCTGGGTCCGGCCGATGTCCTGAGAGTGGTCCAGGCCAGCTGGCGGTGTGCCCTCAGGGGCAGGACTGTCCGACAGGAGGCATACTGCCCAGGCACCAGCGAGAAACACACACGCTTCCTGTACCAGCGTAAACCCAGGCACCTCACTCACAACACAAACAGCTGCTGACAGACTGAGAGAGAGAGAGAGAGAGAGAGAGAGAGAGAGAGAGAGTTGCAGCACTAGCAGCATCTGACTGAGACGGAGAGAGATGGGGGAGCTGGTGGGGGAAGATCAGGGCCAGATCCCGTTAACCCTCTGAGTGCTGACTGTCTACAATCCATCAGTCTTTTTCTTCTCTGTTCACAAAATGGGGGTGAGAGTAGCTGGGCCAGCTCTTATTGTTGTCCCCTGAATGGTCATGTCAGGGGCTGGTTAACATAAGAACCAGGAGCAGGAGGAGGCCATCCGGCCCATCAACCCTGCTCCACCATTCAATACGACCATGGCTGATCTTCTCATGGACTCAGCTCCAAATACACACCCACTGACCAAAACCCTTGACTCCTTTACTGTTCAAAAATCTAACAAGCTTTGCCTTAAAAAAATTATTTTGAGGCTGTGCCCCCCCAGTTCTAGTTTCACCCAGCAATGGAAACAACCTCTCTGCTTCTATGTTACCTATTCCCATCATAATTTTATATGTTTCCATAAGATCCCTCCTCATTCTTCACAATGCCACTGAGTACAGTCCGAATCTATTCTATCTCATAAGCCAATCCTGGAATCAATTTAGTGACCCTCCTTTGCACCCCCTCCAGTGCCAGTACATCCTTTCTCAAGTAAGGAGACTAAAGCTGCTCACAGCACTCCAGGTGTGGCCTCACCAGCCCCCTGTACAGCTGCAGCATAGCCTCCCCGTTTTTAAACCCCATTCCTCCTAAGAGTCACCCACATCGCTGTGGGTCTGGAGTCACATGTCGGCCAGACAGGGTATAGTCAGTAGGTTTCCTTCACTAAAGGACAGCAGTGACAAGCAGCAATAAGTTTATTGTCTTCTTCCCAAAGTATGTTTTCCCATAACAGTGGGATAAATGGCCGGGACAGAGGCTGAAGGTGAATCTTTGTTCACCCAGAGGGTGGTGGGAATCTGCAACTCATTGCCTGTGGGGGGGAGGGGGAAGAGACAGAAACCCTCATCACATTGACGATGGATTTAAATGTGCCCTTGTGATGTCAAGGCACGCACAGCTATGGGCCAAGGGCTGGGAAATGGGGCTAGAACAATGAGGCAGTCGTTACGGACTGGCGCAGACTCGATGGGCTGAAGGGTCATTTTTCTGTGGCGAACATACAAATAGAGATAGTCGGCACGGTTTTGTGCTAGGAAACTCATGTCTCACAAACTTGACTGAGTATTTTTAAGATGTTTCCACAAAGGTTGATGATGGCAGAGCAGTAGATGTTGTTCATTTCGATTTTAGTAAAACCTACATGGTAGGCTAATGGGTAAAGCTGGGTCACATGGGAGTCAGGGTGAGCTTGCCAATTGTATCAGAGATAATAGGAACTGCAGATGCTGGAGAATCCAAGATAACAAAGTGTGGAGCTGGATGAACACAGCAGGCCCAGCAGCATTTCAGGAGCACAAAAGCTGATGTTTCGGGCCTAGACCCTTCATCAGGAAAAATTGGCTTAACAGCAGGAGACAGAGAGTAATGGTGGATAGCTGCTTTTCAGACTGGAAGCCTGTGACCACTAGTGTTACACAGGGATCGGATTTGGGTCCTGTTTTGTTTGTTGTTTATATAAATGATTTGGATGAGAATATAGAAGGTATGGTTAGTAAGTTTGTGGATGACACCAAAATTGGCAGCATAGTAGAGAGTGAGAAAGGTTTCCTGAGATTACAAAGGGATCTTGGTCAAATGGGTCAATGGGCTGAAAAACGGCAGACGAAGTTCAATGCATCATATTTTGGTACAACATACAAGGGTGGGTCTTATACAATTATTGGTAGGGGTCTAGGTAGTGTGGTAGAACAGGGGGACCTAGGGGTGCAGGTACTTCATTCTTTAAAGTTTCCATCACATATAGACAGACGGTTGAAAAGGTGTTTGACACACTTGCTTTCATTGCTCACTCCTTTCAGTGTTGCTGTTGGCATGTTTTGTTGAGGTTGTACAGAACATTGGCGAGGCCTCTTCTGGAATACTGTGTCCATTTCTGGTCCCCTAGACAGAGGAAGGATATTATCAAGTTGGGAAGGGTTCAGAAGAGATTTACCAGGATCTTTCCAGGTATGGAAGGTTTGAGTTATGAGGAAATGCTGGAAGGGCTGGGACTTTTTACTCTAGAGTGCAGGAAGTTGAAATATGATCTGATAGAAGTTTTCAGAATAATGAGAGGCATGGATAGAATTAATGGTAGTTGTGCTTTGCCTAGGGTGGGGGGAATTCAAGGCTAGAAAACACATTTTTAAGATGATAGGAGAGAGGTTTTAAAAAGACCCAAGAGGCAAATATTTGACACAGAGGGTGGTTTATGTGTGGAATGAATTTACTGAGGAAGTGGTGGATGTGGGTACAATTACAGCATTTCAAAGGCATTTGGATGGATACATAAATAGGAAAGGTTAGGAGGGATATGGACCAGGAGCAGGCAGGTGGGACTAGTTTAGCTTGGGATTATGGTTGGCATGGGCTGGTTGGATTGATGGATCTGTTTTCCTGCTGTATGACTGTTTGGCTAGTTTTAGGTTACTGATCTATCCACTGAGTTTACGAAATGCCTTTCCTAGGCTTTCCAACTGATCCCAACGGGGGTGTGGTTGGTTCCCAAGGGGAATGGAGCAGGGGGTTGGAGGTCGGGGTAGAGGGAGGAGCTGTTGCAGGAGCTCGTAGCCTCTCGCTGTTAGTGGATACAGATGGAAGCAGCTGAGAGCAGACCCCTCACACAACCCCCACCACCACACCACCCCCCCACCCCCATCCTCCGCCTGGCCCAGAACGAGCTCATGAACAATGAGAGCTCAGAGAGGGTTTGGGGGAGATGGAGAGAAACCAGATACTGATGCGGGGTTGGGTCTGAGGTAGGGGTGTAGTTTGACTCGGGAGGCAACGGGAGGGACCAGCAGAGAGAGCTGACGGGATGACAACACAGACAAACTGGAGCAGGAGATGGCCAATCAGCCCCTCAATCCTGCACTACCCCAGTGGGCAGAATGAAGAAGAGGAGTTTCATAAAATATTTGGCAGTGATGAGAAACAGGCTGTGTCTGTGAATCATGAGGAAGGGGTGGAATTTTTTTCCATCTCTGAGAGTATCTCACATCTGTATTACTTAAATCTTCTGAGGTCAGAGGTCACATTGACCCAAGTGCTGCAATTTCAGAAATGCTTTAATCACACAATCTAGCTGGCGTCTGAGGGAAGACTGCTCTTCTGTCTTGAAGAACAGATGCATTTAATCTCCAGCCCCGTGAGGTTTGACCACAGCAGCTTGTAATCCCAGCTCTCAGCAAATTGCTGCTGTAATCGCACACTGAGAGAACACCATGGCCAGTGAAAGTGGAACAAAGCCAAGTGGCTTTCTTTGTAATTTATGGTCACAACATGGGCATCACTCGCATCACTTGATGGGCAGCATTCATTGTCCATCCCTACTTGTCCCATGAGAAGGTGGGGATGAGCTGTATTCTTGAACCGCTGCAGTCCATGTTCTGTAGGCAGACCCCCTATGCCCTTAGAGAGGGAATTGTAGGATTTGACCCAATAATACTGAAGGAATTTAAGGCTTTCATGTCAACCGCTAAGTAGACACAGTTCCAAAAATAATAAAATGTGAAGCTGGATGAACACAGCAGGCCAAGCAGCATCTCAGGAGCACAAAAGCTGATGTTTCGGGCCTAGACCCTTCATCCGAGGGTTCATCAGAGACCCTCTGATGAAGGGTCTAGGCCCGAAACGTCAGCTTTTGTGCTCCTGAAATGCTGCCTGGCCTGCTGTGTTCATCCAGCTCCACACTTTGTTATCTTGGATTCTCCAGCATCTGCAGTTCCCATTATCACTGAGTTCCAAAAACCTACCTCAGTGCTGTCTGAAATAAAGGTTTCCCCATCCCCCTGCTAACTCTTCACTAACTCACCGTAAACCATCAAATGTCCCGAGTGGTCAGTGACATCTGTGAAGCTGACAAGGCAATGTTGCTGATCCTCATTCCCGATCTGATCAACACTCAGCTAGTCTCATTCAGCCACATCCAGTCAGCAGCTTGAGCTGCTGGTAATCCACACTGTCAGATCATGCTCAGGCAGTGTCAATACAATGGCAGATTACCCTTCTCTCAGAAACATGTTGTCGGGACCATCACTTTTTCTGATTTATATAAACAATTTGGAGATGGGTGCCGAGAGCAAACTCTTGCTCAATGTGGGAGCTCAGGGACAGGGCTGATGTCCCCGGCTCCTACATGTGCAGGAAGTGTGTCCAGCTGCAGCTCTTGTTAGACCGCATGACGGCTCTGGAGCTGAGGATGGACTCACTTTGGAGCATACGCGATGCTGAAGGTGTCGTGAATAGCACGTTTAGCAATTTGGTCACACCGCAGATTAGGATTGCTGAGGGAGATAGCGAATGGGTAACCAAAAGGCAGAGGAGGAGCAGGAAGGCAGTGCAGGTGTCCCCTGCGGCCATCTCCCTCCAAAACAGCTATTCTGTTTTGGACACTGTTGGGGGAGATGGCTCACCAGGGGAAGGCAGCAGTAGCCAGGTTCATGGCACCGTGGCTGGCTCTGCTGTACAGAAGGGTGGGAAAAAGAGTGGAAGGGCGATAGTCATTGGGGATTCAATTGTAAGGGGAGTAGATAGGCGGTTCTGCGTCAAAAACGGGACTCCCGAATGGTATGTTGCCTCCCAGGTGCACGGGTCAAGGATGTCTCTGATCGGCTGCAGAACATTCTGAAGGGGGAGGGTGAACAGCAAGTTGTCGCGGTGCATATAGGCACCAACGATACAGGCGGAAAACGGGATGAGGTCCTACAAGCAGAATTTAGGGAATTAGGAACCAAGTTAGAAAGTAGGACCTCAGAGGTAGTAATCTCAGGATTGCTACCAGTGCGACGTGCTAGTCAGTGCAGAAATGAAAGAATAGCTAGGATGAATGCGTGCCTTGGGAGATGGTGTAGGAGGGAGGGGTTCAGATTTTTGGGACATTGGAACCGGTTCTGGGGAAGGTAGGACTATTACAAATTGGACGGTCTGCACCTGGGCAGGACTGGAACCAATGTCCTTGGGGGTGCTTTTGCTAATGCTGTGGGGGAGGGTTTAAACTAGTGTGGCAGGGGGATGGGAACCAAATATTGGACAGAAAAGAGGTAGGAACGAAAGCCTGTAGGGAACTAGATAATGGAGTCAGTGTGACTAAAGGGAATAGTAGTTGGGGAGCAGATGATGAACACAAAGGGACAGGTGGTCTGAGGTGCATTTGTTTTAATGCGAGAAGTGTAGTAGATAAGGCAGATGAACTTAGGGCTTGGACCGGTACCTGGAGGTATGATGTTATTGCTATTACTGAGACTTGGTTGAGGGAAGAGTATGACTGGCAACTAGTTGTCCCAGGATATCGCTGCTTCAGGCGGGGTAGAGAGGGAGGTAAAAGGGGTGGAGGAGTTGCAGTAATGGTCAAAGACGATATCACAGCTGTACTGAAGGAGGGCCCCATGGAGAACTAAAGCAGTGAGGCAATATGGGTAGAACTCAGAAATAGGAAGGATGCGGTGACAATGTTGGGGCTGTACTACAGGCCTTCCAACAGCGAGCGTGAGATAGAGGTACAAATATGTAAACAGGTAATGGAAAGGTGTAGGAGAAACAGGGTGGTGGTGATGGGAGATTTTAATTTTCCAAACATTGACTGGGATTCACTCAGTGTTAGGAGTCAAGACGGAGCAGAATTTGTAAGGTGTGTCCAGGAGGGTTTTCTAGAGCAGCGTGTATGTGGTCCAACTCGGGAAAGGGCCATACTGGACCTGGTGCTGGGGAATGAACCCAGCCAGGTGGTTGATATTACAGTAGGGGACTACTTTGGAAATAGCGACCACAATTCCGTAAGTTTTACAATATTCATGGACAAGGATGGGAGTGGTCCTAAAGGAAGAGTTTTAAACTGGGGGAAGGCCGACTATACCAAGATTCAGCAGGATCTGGGGAATGTAGATTGGGAGAAACTGTTTGAAGGTAAATCCACATTTGATATGTGGGAGGCTTTTAAGGAGAGGTTGATTAGAGTGCAGGAGAGACATGTTCCTGTGAAAATGAGGACTAGAAATGGCAAGATTAAGGAACCATGGATGACAGGTGAAATTGTGAGACTAGCCAAGAGGAAAAAGGAAGCATACATGAGGTCTAGGCGACTGAAGATAGACGAAGCTTTGCAAGAATATCGGGAATGTAGAGCGAATCTGAAAAAAGGGATAAAGAGGGCTAAGAGAGGACGTGAGATATTGCTGGCAAACATGGTTAAGGAAAATCCCAAAGCCTTTTATTCATATATAAAGAGCAAGAGGGTAACTAGAGAAAGGATTGGCCCACTTAAGGACAAAGAAGGAAAGTTATGCGCTGAGTCAGAGAAAATGGGTAACTTTGCGTCAGTATCCACCAAGGAGAGGGACATGACGGACGTTGAGGTTAGGAATAGATGTTTGCTTACTCTAGGTCAAGTTGACATAAGGAAGGAGGAAGTGTTAAGTATCCTAAAAGACATTAAGGTGGACAAGTCCCCAGGTCCGGATGGGATCTATCCCAGGTTTCTGAGGGACGCGAGAGAGGAAATAGCTGGGGCATTAACAGATATCTTTGCAGTGTCCTTAGACACGGGTGAGGTCCCGGAGGACTGGAGACTTGCTAATGTTGGCCCCTTGTTTAAGAAGGGTAGCAAGGATAATCCAGGTAATTATCGACTGGTGAGCCTGACGTCAGTGGTAGGAAAGCTACTGGAGAAGATACTGAGGGATAGGATCTATTCCCATTTGGAAGAAAATGGGCTTAACAGTGATAGGCAACATGGTTTTGTGCAGGGAAGGTCATGTCTTACCAACTTAATACAATTCTTTGAGGACATGACAAAGTTGATTGATGAGGGAAAGGCTGTAGATGTCATGTACATGGACTTCAGTAAGGCGTTTGATAAGGTTCCCCATGGCAGGCTGATGGAGAAAGTGAACTCACATGGGGTCCAGGGTGTGCTAGCTAGATGGATAAAAAACTGGCTGGGCAACAGGAGACAGAGGGTAGTAGTAGAAGGGAGTTTCTCAAATTGGAGACCTGAGACCGGTGGTGTTCCACAGGGATCTGTGCTGGGACCACTGTTGTTTGTGATCTATGTAAATGATTTGGAGAAAGGTGTAGGTCTGATCAGCAAGTTTGCAGATGACACTAAGATTAGTGGAGTAGCTGATAGTGAAGGGGACTGTCAGAGATTACAGCAGAATATAGATAGACTGGAGAGTTGGACAGATAAATGGCAGATGGAGTTCAATCTGGGCAAACGCGAGGTGATGCATTTTGGACGATCAAATTCAAGGGCGAACTATACAGTAAATGGAGAGGTCCTGGGGAAAATTGATGAACAGAGAGATCTGGGTGTTCAGGTCCATTGTTCCCTGAAGGTGGCAATGCAGGTCAATAGGGTGGTCAAGAAGGCATATGGCATGCTTTCCTTCATTGGATGGGGTATTGAGTACAAGAGTTGGCAGGTCATGCTGCAATTGGATAGGACTTTGGTTCAACCATATTTGGAATACTGCGTACAGTTCTGGTTGCCACATTACCAAAAGGATGTGGATTCTTTGGAGAGGGTGCAGAGGAGGTTCACCAGGATGTTGCCTGGTATGGAGGGTGCTAGCTATGAAGAGAGGTTGAGTAGATTCGGATTATTTTCATTAGAAAGACGGAGATTGAGGGGGTGGGACCTGATTGAGGTCTACAAAACCATGAGGGGTATAGACAGGGTGGATAGCAAAAAGTTTTTTCCCAGAGTGGGGGACTCAATTACTAGGGGTCATGAGTTCAAAGTGAGAGGAGGAATGTTTCTGGGAGATATGCGTGGAAAGTTCTTTACACAGAGGGTGGTGGGTGCCTGGAACGCGTTGCCAGCGGAGGTGGTAGACGCAGACACGTTAGCGTCTTTTAAGATATATTTGGACAGGTACATGGATGGGCAGGGAGCAAAGGGATACAGACCATTAGAAAATAGATGACAGATTAGACAGAGGATCTTGATCAGCGCAGGCTTGGAGGGCCGAAGGGCCTGTTCCTGTGCTGTAGGTTTCTTTGTTTCTTTGCTTCTCTAAATTTGCAGATGACACTAAGCTAGGGAGAATAGTGAATAGTGAGGATGATGCTGATATCTCACACTTTTATAAGGTTCCTAGGGCAGGACTTACACAGTTAATGGGAGAGCCCTGGGGAGTGTTGTTGAACATAAGGACTGAGGGGAGCAAATATATAGTTCCTTGAAAGTGGAGTCACAGGTAGACAAGATGTTGAGGATGGCATTTGGCACTCTTGCCTTCATCAGTCAGTGCACCGAGTTTCGGAATTATAGAACATAGAACATTACAGCACAGTACAGGCCCTTCGGCTCTCGATGCTGCGCCGACCTGTGAAGCTGATCTGAAGCCCATCTAACCCTCACTATTCCATGTATGTCCATATGTTTATCCATTGACTATTCAACTGCTCGTAAACTTGGTGAGTCTATTACTGTTGCAGGCAGGACATTCCACGCCCTTACTACTCTCTGAGTAAAGAAACTACTTCTGACATTTATCTTACATCTATCACCTCTCAATTTAAAGCTATGTCCCCTCGTGCTTGCCGTCACCATCTGAGGAAAAAGGCTCTCACTGTCCACCCTATCTAATCCTGTGATCGTCTTGTATGTCTCTATTAAGTCACCTCTTAACCTTCTTCTCTCTAACGAAAACAGCCTCAAGTCCCTCAGCCTTTCCTCGTAAGAACTTCCCTCCATACCAGGCAACATCCTGGTAAATCTCCTCTGCACCCTTTCCAAAACTTCCACAACCTTCCTATAATGTGGTAACCAGAACCGTACACAATACTTCAAGTGCGGCTGCACTAGCGTTTTGGACATTACATTGCAGTTGGACAGGACATTGGTTCAGCCACTCTTGGAATGCTATGTACAATTCTGGTCTCCCTGCTACAGGAAGGATGTTGCTAAACTTGAGAGGGTGCATAAAAAATTGACAAGAATATTGCTGGGACTGGAGGTTTGAGTTTACAATCGAGAGGCTGGATAGGCCAATGTGCCATACCTGACCCATACGAGGATGGTTGTGGTTGTGGGAGGTCAGTCATCTCAGCTCCAGGACATCTCTGCAGGAGTTCCTCAGGGTAATGTCCTCGGCCCAACCATCTTCAGCTGCTTCATCAATGACCTTCCCTCCACCATAAGGTCAGAAGTGGGGATGTTCGCCAATGATTACACAATGTTCAGCCCCATTCATGACTCCTCAGATACTGACACAGTCCGTGTTCAAATACAACAAGATCTGGACAATTTCCAAACAAGTGGAAAGTAACATTCACACCACATAAACAGCAGGCTGTGCCGATCACCAGTAAGAGACAATCTAACCATCACCCCTTGACATTCAATGGTGTTACCGTCACCGAATCCCCCACTATCAACATCCTGGGGGTTATTATTGACCAGAAACTCAACTGGACTCACCACATTAACGCAGTGGCTACAACAGCAGGTCAGAGACTAGGAGTACTGCAGCGAGTAACTCACCTACTTGCTCCGTAAATCCTGTCCACCATCAACAAGGCACAAGTCAGGAGTGTGATGGAATACTCCCCACTTTCCTGGATGGGGCACAGCCCCAATAACACTCAAGAAGTTGGACACCATCCAGGATAGAGCAGCCGCTTGATTGGCCCCAAATCCACAAATATCCCACTCCCTCCACCTGCGATGCTCAGTCACAGCAGTGTGTGCTATCTACAAGATGAACTTCACAAATTCACAAAGATCCTCAGCAGCACCTTCCAAACCCACGACCACTTCCATCCAGAAGGACAAGGGAAGCAGATACATGGGGACACCACCCCCTGCAAGTTCCCCTCTGAGCCACTCACCATCCTGACTTGGAAATATATCGCCGTTCCTTCAGTGTCACTGAATCAAAATCCTGAAATTCACTCCCTAATGGCATTGTGGGTCAACTTACAAAAGATCAAGAAGGCAGTTCACTACCACCTTCTCATGGGTCACCAGGGATGGGCGATAAATGCTGGGCCCAGCCAGAGGCACCCACATCCCACAAGTGAATAGCGAAAAACAAAAGGCTGCAGCTTCTACCACTGGGCCATCGATGGCTGAGGGGTGCCCTTCTAGAAGCTTCAAAAATAATGACAGGCATGGATAGAATGAATAGCCGAGGTCCTTTCCCCCAGAGCTGGGGTATCCAAAGCTGGACGGCATAAGTTTTAGATGAGAAGGAAAAGATTTAAAACGGACTGAAGGGGCAGCATTTTCACACAGAGGATAGTGTGTGTATGGAATGAGCTGCCAGAGGAAGTGGTGGAGGCTGGTATAATCACAGCATTTAAAAGGTACCTGGATATGTACATAAATGGGAAGGGTTTCAGGGCATATGGGCCAAATGCTGGCAAATGGGACTGGTTCAGCTTTGGAAACCTGGTTGGCATGGATGAGATGGGCTGAAGGGTCTGCTTCCATATCTTATGACATTATCACTTACAGTGGGTCACCAAGGAGTGGTGAAATGAGCAAACACTTGGCAGATGAATTTCAACGCAGAGAAATGTGAGGTAATGCACTTTGCTGGAAGAAACATGAAGATTCAATGCAGGCTCAAACTGTACAACTTTGAGGGGAGTACAGGGGCAGAGGGACCTCAGGATTCAATGTACCTAACTCCCTAAAGGTGGTCTGGCAAGTGGAAACAGTTGTTACGAAGGCTTATAGAGTCCTTAGGTTTCGAACAGAGTATGCTGGAGAAACTCAGCAAGTTTGGCAGCATCAGCAGAGAGAGAAACAGAATTTACGTTTCAAGCCTATGACTGATTGGCTCAATGCTTGTGAATGCAGATCTGATCGATTTCAGTCAGTCCCAACGAGCAGACAAAACCATCTCACCTGGGTCACCTTCTCTGTAACGTTGTGGGATCTGTCCTTCACTTTTGTCGGAGCAATAATCTCTTTCTCTCCTGGTGAAGACAGGATGAAGTTCTCACCTTTAAAATCCACAAAGTTGAGTGTGATTTGGGGGATTTTGCTGAAGGTTCGATATTTCGCCAGGTCAGAGTCCGAAGTGGAATTGACCAGGTTTGGGGTGACCATCACATGATTCACTGCCCCTGGAACCAATTCACATCAAAAACAATCACCAATCAAATTACAGCAGCTTCACATGCTGTGTGAGAGAGAGAGAAACTGGGAGATGGGAGAGCCCTGATCCTCATACCTGTGTGGGAACATTACTGGGATAAGTAAGGAGGGGCTGAACATTTCAGCAAGTTTGGATGGATTGGGGGAAAACACACATGGACTTCCCAAGATCAGCCCACATCAAATAAACCAGCAGCGAATCTCTGAGGAAGGAATTTTCCCAGTGAATTGAAGAATGTCTGTGGATAGAATTCACTTCAACTTTCAAAATGAGTTCAATTAGATTCCACATTAAAATGTTCCGAACATGACATTTCAGAGATTGTTATGGGTCAGGGCTATCTCCTTAATTTGGGATAAAACAGAAGATAATGTTGGAGCCTGTTTGGATATCTGCCTGATGACAAGCCCAACCAGATTGAGGGGGGACCCAATTTGTTGGGCGGTGGGTGGATGTGGGGTGGGGGGCTGGGGCTGGGGGTGGGGGTGGGGTGGGGGGCTGGGGGTGGGGGTGGCAGCAGGATACCCACAGCAAGCCGAGCAGCTGGTCTGACTGGGGAAAGACTGAGCGTCAGGAACACCAGTCACTGTGCAGACACTGGGCTCTCACATAACAGTGTCAGTGGGGTTTCCCAATCAGTTTACTTCCTTTAGAGATTTCTTCCCTGAAAAGACACAGCATAACGGTTTAAAAACTTCACTCCTGGCTGAAATAAAATGAAATCACAAACTCTCAAATACAACCATCCCACAGTGACGGGTATAGCCAGCTCAATGTCATTGGGCTAGGGCCCACACTATCTAAACACTGCAGGGGGGCAGTGAAACCACACCCTGGGGCAAAGGGAAGAATAAGAATGGGGGGTGGGGGGCAGGAGGCAGGGTAAAGACAAGGGCACAGTTTGGGAAGGGGGGCAAAGTTGGGGCAAAGGCAGAGTGAGGCAAAATAGGGGGGATGGCAGGTGGGTCGAGGCATCCCCCAATGTGCACCCGTGCGATGCTGGCTGGGTCCTGACAAACACATGTCTCACTCACAAATAATACACAAAGATTAGGAAGAGGAGGCCATTCAGTCCCTCAGCTCTGCGCTGCCATGCAATGAGATCATTTCTGATCTGATTGTAACCAGAACAGTTCGAGACTGAAATCTGCTTATCTGACAGTGTGGAGCATTGTGAGCAGCTCCACATTATAGGGTGGGGTGTAACAGCACTGGAGAGGGTACAGGGGAAGTTTACCAGGATGTTGCCTGGGGATGGAGACTTTCAGTGATAAAGTGAGATTGGAAAAACTGGGCGTTGTTTTTCTTGGAGCAGCAGACACTGAGGTAAACACAATTGAGCAGCAGAACGCGATAAGGCGCAGGGACAGTGATTGATCTGTATAACACGATAAGGAGCAGGGACAGTGATTGATCTGTATAACACGATAAGGAGCAGGGACAGTGATTGATCTGTATAACATGATAAGGAGCAGGGACAGTGATTGATCTGTATAACAGTGATAAGGAACAGGGACAGTGATTGATCTGTATAACAGTGATAAGGAGCAGGGACAGTGATTGATCTGTATAACACGATAAGGAGCAGGGACAGTGATTGATCTGTATAACACGATAAGGAGCAGCGACAGTGATTGACCTGTATAACACGATAAGGAGCAGGGACAGTGATTGATCAATATAACACGATAAGGAGCAGGGACAGTGATTGATCTGTATAACACGATAAGGAGCAGCGACAGTGATTGATCTGTATAACACGATAAGGTGCAGGGACAGTGATTGATCTGTATAACACGATAAGGAGCAGGGACAGTGATTGATCTGTATAACACGATAAGGAGCAGGGACAGTGATTGATCTGTATAACACGATAAGGAGCAGGGACAGTGATTGATCTGTATAACACGATAAGGAGCAGGGACAGTGATTGATCTGTATAACAGTGATAAGGAGCAGGGACAGTGATTGATCTGTATAACACGATAAGGAGCAGCGACAGTGATTGATCTGTATAACACGATAAGGTGCAGGGACAGTGATTGATCTGTATAACACGATAAGGAGCAGGGACAGTGATTGATCTGTATAACACGATAAGGAGCAGGGACAGTGATTGATCTGTATAACACGATAAGGAGCAGGGACAGTGATTGATCTGTATAACACGATAAGGAGCAGAGACAGTGATTGATCTGTATAACAGTGATAAGGAGCAGGGACAGTGATTGATCTGTATAACACGATAAGGAGCAGGGACAGTGATTGATCTGTATAACACGATAAGGAGCAGCGACAGTGATTGATCTGTATAACACGATAAGGTGCAGGGACAGTGATTGATCTGTATAACATGATAAGGAGCAGGGACAGTGATTGATCTGTATAACACGATAAGGAGCAGGGACAGTGATTGATCTGTATAACACGATAAGGAGCAGGGACAGTGATTGATCTGTAGAACACGATAAGGAGCAGGGACAGTGATTGATCTGTATAACACGATAAGGAGCAGGGACAGTGATTGATCTGTATAACACGATAAGGAGCAGGGGCAGTGATTGATCTGTATAACACGATAAGGAGCAGGGACAGTGATTGATCTGTATAACACGATAAGGAGCAGGGACAGTGATTGATCTGTATAACACGATAAGGAGCAGGAACAAGTAGAGGTCAATGACTGCTAGCATAGTTTTAAGGTAAAGAATCATAGAATCCTGAAAAGACCATTCAGCCCCTCAAGTTTGCATCAACCCCTTGAACAGCATCCCACTCAGACCCAAACCCCATCTTATCCTCATAACCCTGCATTTCCCATAGCTAACCCACCTAGCCTTCACATCCCTAGACGCTATGAGGATTTTAACATGGCTAATGCACCAAACCTGCACATTTTTGGGCTGTGGGAGGAAACTGGAGCACCCGGGGGAACTCACATAGACACAGATAGAATGTGCAAACTCCAGACAGATAATCACCAGAGGGTGGAATCGAACCTGGGTCCCTGGCACTGAGCCAGTAGTGCTAACCACAGAGCCACCAAGCCATCTGTTCCATTCCTTTTTGTGGCATGTTAATGGTCAGATACAACTTTTGCTCAGGCCACTTCAAAGGTCACTTAAGAGACGAGCACTTTGGCATGGGTCTGGAGTCACATCTAGGTCAGGCTAGATAGGGATAGTGAGTTTTAAATTGACAATGGTTTCTGGATCATTATTAAACTGGATTAATTACAGATGAAAAGCTTCTCTCAGTAAAGACACCATATAACAGCTTTTGTGCTCCTGAGATGCTGCTTGGCCTTCTGTGTTCATCCAGCTTCACACTTTGTTTTCTCGGATTCTCCAGCGTCTGCAGTTCCCATTATCTCTGATATAACATTCTGGTTATTTAGCCTTCCTGATGGAAATGACAATTTGACATTTTCCCCACATTCTACTCTGCTTACCAGATACTTACCTTGTCGCTGTGTAGCTACCTCACACTCTCTTCCCAACCTTCTTTCTCACCCCACCCTGGTCTTTGTACCAGCAGCAAATTTAACAACAATCCCTCCCATCCTTTCACCCCGTCATTGATATCAATTGGAAATATCTGTGGCTGTAGCACTGACGCTTGAGACAGTGTGTTTCAGCAGTTTGCATTCTACCTGAAGAAAGGAGGGAGTCTGGGTTGTTTAAATGCAGAGGAACACAGAGGTCAGTGAGATTTTCAAACGGGCGTAGGCAGGTCACTGAAACACAGTGATCACAACAAACGAATGATCAAACTGAACTCATACCACGTTAACCGGTATACCTAGATAGACTGGCCTGTTTAACTACATTGTCAACAACTGCGATCCATTACAGAGCCCAGAGCTCAGTGATTACAAACTGCTGCGATGTTGTGCTGGATGATGTTGAGGTTTCAAAGTTTCCATCTGAAATATTCCACAGAGACCAGTATCCTGACACCAAGTCATTGTTTTTTTTAACACACGGGTAGATCCCTGACACTGATTCAGCTCCCTCAGAGCCAGCTCTCACAGTGAGCATAACCCCTGACACTCCTGTTTCTATCTGTCAGCCAGGGCTCCCTGATTGGACCAGGTTAACAGCCCTAAAGATGGAACTCACATTCTATGAGGACCACCCGGCTGATCTCGTTACAATCAGACCACCCATTATTGGCGGGGGGAGGGGAGTTCTGTTCAATTGGGGTCATGGGGGCAGAGAAGGTTCCAGGGTTTACTCCTCATTGGTGGAGAGAGAACCTCAAAGGCAGGCCATTCTTGGAAGTCTGTCTCTCAGATTCAGGGGCACAGTCTGGGCTAAACCTTTAATAAATTATTTCAAAACCACAAATCCTGAACATTTTTCGAGTCTTTGTCAGATACAAGGGAATTACGGAACCAGCTCAAAGATTAACAATCAACTCCCCCAACAGCAGCATTGACTTGATGGGCTGAATGGTTTCTGCCTGTACCAGACATGTCAATCCCAGACTGGACTGTGCACAAGGTGGGGTGGGGTGGGGTGGGGTGGGGTCGGGTGGGGTCAGGTGCGGGGGTCACCTCACCAAGACCAGCGGATCTAACATTTCCCTAAAGATGAAGGCAGCATCCCACCTGCATCCCACTCCAACCCAGCCCCTAATCACAGCTAGGGGTGCCTATTCCAAACACCAGTACAGGTGAGGCCGCCCCAAGCCACCCATAATCCACACCTGTGCTAGAGTGCCGGCTCCGGAACTTTCCATCACCATCTTCCCTGGTCGTTTCCAAGTCATCGAGTGAGGAGACACGACGGAAGCTGTAGGAGCTCTCCTGGGATGGAGTGGCACTGGGACTGAGAATAGAATTGGAGTCGGAGTGGTGCTTCTTCAGTCGCTGTGTGACAGGGGAGTGGTCAGTACCTCCTTCAGCCTCAGGGTCCAGTGCCAGCAGCTCCTCGGTCTGGCTCTGACCCTCCATGACCACAGACTCACAACTTGCTCTGGACAGGTTCAACAAGCCGAGGCCTGCTCCCTCCTGGGCCAATGTCAGCTTTCCCACACTCACCGAGCCCAGGTTTGGGAATCGCACCTTAAAGCCCCGTCTGTGACCTGTAAGACAACAAACACATCCCACCTGTCACAATGCTGTCCAGGGTCATTTCGTCGTCATTTTTTTGAAGCGAGATTGAAGTCAGAGGCTTCTTTAAGATAATGTGTGTAAACAATTTAACATCTTGGGTTTTATTTAAAACAGCCTGAATGGGCATGGCCACCTCTCACAGATCCACATTTCTGCATTTTGGTTTATTTAGTAACATAAGAAACTCTTGGGGTCACAAAGGAGTTGGAAGCTTCAGTGACCGTCACCCAGTTGCTACACCCCCTGAAATTTCTCCTGATGTTGTTTCCTCCTGCATTGGAGAAGTTTTTTTTATTCATTCATGGGATGAGGCATTTATTGCCCATCCCTAATTGCCCAGAGGGCAGTTCGGAGTCAACCACATTGCTGTGGGTCTGGAGTCACATGTGAGAATCTATGTCTGAATTTGCCAAGGGGTGTGCTTATGGAATGTCACTATATTGGAACAGTTAATTACTGCAACTATGGTTCAGCTCAGTTTTCCAACAGTTATTATAAATTCCTCTTACTTTTGTTTGTATTTTAGCTATAGTGTTGAAATAAATTGTTTTGCTTAACGTTGAGTAGTTTGACCAGTCACATCACACCTGGAACAGGGCACTTCACATCTACCTTTAAAATAAGAAAATGTTAGGGTCTAAGCTACCCTTGCCGGTTAGTCACAGAACATTACAGTACAGTACAAGCCCTTCGGCCCTCGATGTTGTGCCGACCTGTCATACCGATCTCGAGCCCATCTAACCTACACTATTCCATGCACGTCCATATGCTTATCCAATGACAACTTAAATGTATCTAAAGTTGGCGAATCTACTACTGTTGCAGGCAAAGCGTTCCATTCCCTTACTACTCTCTGAGTAAGGAAACTACCTCTGACATCTGTCCTATATCTTTCACCCCTCAATTTAAAGCTATGCCCCCTCGTGCTCGCCGTCACCATCCTAGGAAAAAGGCCCTCCCTATCCACCCTATCTAACCCTCTGATTATTTTATATGTTTCAATTAAGTCACTTCTCAACCTTCTTCTCTCTAATGAAAACAGCCTCAAGTCCCTCAGCCTTCCCTCGTAAGACCTTCCCTCCATACCAGGCAACATCCTAGTAAATCTCCTCTGCACCCTTTCCAAAGCTTCCACATCCTTCTTATAATGCGGTGACCAGAACTGTACGCAATACTCCAAGTGCGGCCGCACCAGAGTTTTGTACAGCTTCACCATAACCTCATGCTTCCGGAACTCGATCCCTCTATTAATAAAGGCTAAAACACTGTATGCCTTCTTAACAGCCCTGTCAACTTGGGTGGCAACTTTCAAGGATCTGTGTACATGGACACCGAGATCTCTCTGCTCATCTACACTGCTAAGAATCTTACCGTTAGCCCTGTACTTTGCCTTCCGGTAACTCCTACCAAAGTGCATCACCTCACACTTGTCTGCATAAAACTCT
Organism: Stegostoma tigrinum; assembly: GCF_030684315.1. Classification (NCBI taxonomy): domain Eukaryota; kingdom Metazoa; phylum Chordata; class Chondrichthyes; order Orectolobiformes; family Stegostomatidae; genus Stegostoma; species Stegostoma tigrinum. Next base: position 129,894,236 of record NC_081358.1, on the reverse strand, counting down.
ATTTGCCACCTCTCAGCCCAGCTCTGCAGCTTATCTATGTCTCTCTGCAACCTACAGCATCCTTCGTCACTATCGACAACTCCACTGACCTTAGTGTCGTCTGCAAATTTACTAACCCATCCTTCTACGCCCTCATCCAGGTCATTTATAAAAATGACAAACAGCAGTGGACCCAACACCGACCCTTGCGGTACACCACTAGTAACTGGTCTCCAGGATGAACATTTCCCATCAACTACCACCCTCTGTCTTCTTTCAGCAAGCCAATTTCCGATCCAAACTGCTATATCTTCCACAATTCCATTCCTCCACATTTTGTACAATAGCCTACTGTGGGGAACCTTATCGATAGTCTTGCTGAAATCCATATACACCACATCAACCAGTTTACTCTCATCTACCTGTTTGGTCACCTTCTCAAAGAACTCAATAAGGTTTGTGAGGCACGACCTTCCCTTCACAAAACCGTGCTGACTATCCCTAATCAATTTATTCTTTTCTAGATGGTTATAAATCCTACCTCTTATAACCTTTTCCAACACTTTACCAACAACTGAGGTAAGGTTCACTGGTCTATAATTAACAGGGTTGTCTCTACTCCCCTTCTTGAACAGGGGATCCACATTTGCTATCCTCCAGTCGTCTGGCACTATTCCTGCAGACAATGATGAGTTAAAACTCAATGCCAAAGGCTCGGCAATCTCCTCCCTGACTTCCCAGAGGATCCTAGGATAAATCCCATCCGGCCCAGGGGAGTTATCTATCTTCACCCTCTGAAGGATTTCTAATACCTCTTCCTTGTGAACCTCAATCCCACCTAGTCTACCCTTCCGAAAATATTTGGAGGGGGTTCAGTCTGGTCCATAACGCACTCCACAATCTGGCTTCATCAACACATTCCAGTAACGTGGGCATCGTTGGCTGGGTCCAACATTTATTGCCCATCCCTAGTTACCCCTTCCGAAGGGGGCGTGAGCTGCCTTCTGGAACCATTGCAGTCCATGTGCTGTGGCTTGACCCACAATGCCATTAAGGAGGGAATTCCAGGATTTTGATCCAGAGACAGTGAAGGAACAGTGATATATTTCCATGTCAGGATGGTGAGTGACTTGGAGGGGAACTAGCAGAGGGTGATTCCCAGGCACCTGCTGCCCTTGTCCTTCTAGATGGAAGTGCTTGTGGGTTTGGAAGGTGCTGTCTGAGGATCTTTGGTGAATTTCTGCAGTGCATCTTGTCGATGGTACATACTGCAGGGACTGAGTGTCGGTGGGTGGAGGGAGTGGATGTGGCACCAATCAAGTGGCTGCTTTGTCCTGGATGGTGTCAAGCCTCCCTGACTGAGTAACAATCGGGAAACACAAACAGGACTGATGCTCAGAAGAGCAAATACCCCACCATTACTGAAATTCATCATGGCAGGAAGATGGTCCAACTGGTGTTGTCAGATCAGGTTGGGAATCCAAGGAACACCAATATGTCAATGAGGGAATTCAGGAAGAAGGTGGGATTCTAATGGGGGACACAATATGGCTTTGTGGGGCATGGATCAGTGGGAATAGTGATCAAGATGATGAGAGATGTGGGGTGGGGGAACAGTCAGGGGTCAGGCAGGGAGAAGTGGGAGGGAAGTGGCCAAGTTGGGGGTCAGGATAGGCGGTGGGAAAGGTTGATCAGGTCAAGGGTCAGAGATTAAGGTGGTCAGTGGGGAGGGCGAGTGATGTAGTCAGGTCACGGTTCAAGGATTGGGGTGCTCATGGAGGGGTATGGTTACAGGTCAAAGATTGGGACAATTAGCAGGGAAGGTGTGGTCAAGGGTTGGGGTCAATCAGGCTTGGGGTCTCCTAGTCGGCCCGTGTTTGTGGTGAGCCATAAGATGAGGGAGGTCAGAGCTCAGTGTGTCCAGGCTCATACCTGCAGCAAACCAGGGAGACAGGAGCTTGTCATTCCAGTTTGGGTCCAAGGAATCCAGCAACGATTTCTCCAACATCACCTCGAAATTCAGGATGAACATGATGACAGAACCATTCTCACTGCGAACTGGGACAACATCCACCAGGCACAGGAAGCAGGAGCCTAGAGAAACAATCACAGTGCAAAATACCAACACAGCTCCTGTGTGATGGGGGACAGTGCAGAGGGAGCTTTACCCCATATCTGTCCCTGTGCTGGGGCTCAATGGGTGACAGTGCCAAATGATCTTGACTTTCAGTTTAAGAGAGTAGAGGATGCCTCCCTGCACTGTGTGCTGAGCGGATTTCTGGTGGATGAGGGGAAAATGGGGTGTTTCTGGGATGGTGGTAATAAAATGTGAGGCTGGATGAACACAGCAGGCCAAGCAGCATCTCAGGAGCACAAAAGCTGACGTTTCGGGCCTAGACCCTTCATCAGAGAGGGGGATGGGGGGAGGGAACTGGAATAAATAGGGAGAGAGGGGGAGGCAGACCGAAGATGGAGAGTAAAGAAGATAGGTGGAGAGGGTGTAGGTGGGGAGGTAGGGAGGGGATAGGTCAGTCCAGGGAAGACGGACAGGTCAAGGAGGTGGGATGAGGTTAGTAGGTAGCTGGGGGTGCGGCTTGGGGTGGGAGGAAGGGATGGGTGGGAGGAAGAACCGGTTAGGGAGGCAGAGACAGGTTGGACTGGTTTTGGGATGCAGTGGGTGGGGGGGAAGAGCTGGGCTGGTTGTGTGGTGCAGTGGGGGGAGGGGAGATTTTGAAACTGGTGAAGTCCACATTGATACCATATACTTCACCAGTTTCAAAATCTCCCCTCCCACCACTGCACCACACAACCAGCCCAGCTCTTCCCCCCCACCCACTGCATCCCAAAACCAGTCCAACCTGTCTCTGCCTCCCTAACCGGTTCTTCCTCCCACCCATCCCTTCCTCCCACCCCAAGCCGCACCCCCAGCTACCTACTAACCTCATCCCACCTCCTTGACCTGTCCGTCTTCCCTGGACTGACCTATCCCCTCCCTACCTCCCCACCTACACCCTCTCCACCTATCTTCTTTACTCTCCATCTTCGGTCCGCCTCCCCCTCTCTCCCTAATTATTCCAGTTCCCTCCCCCCATCCCCCTCTCTGATGAAGGGTCTAGGCCCGAAACGTCAGCTTTTGTGCTCCTGAGATGCTGCTTGGCCTGCTGTGTTCATCCAGCCTCACATTTTATTATCTTGGAATCTCCAGCATCTGCAGTTCCCATTATCTCTGTTTCTGGGATGGTGTTGGTTTGGGGGATGATTTTTGGGAGAGTGTGAGAAACCTCCATTACAGAGTGTTTGTCTCTGAGACATTTCACATTCCCTTACTCACTGACCAACTCCCACCTCCTTCAATTCTAAGAAAATCTTAACTCTCCATCCACAACATGGCATCTGGTCAAGAATTCACTTTTAAAACAAACAGTGTCTCACTGGATACCAAAAATCAGCTTTTTATGTGAAGTGTTGTCCCTCTCTGTATCTGAAACGTATACCCTCTCCTCAATCCGCCCACTAGCCCACCACCACCCTAATGTCAGACTCTCATTCTGTGCCAGACCCTCCTTCTGCTGCAATTCACAAACCCCTTTCACCATTACCTCAGTCCTTACGCGACATCGTAGCTCCCACACCGGGGGCACTGCCCGTGCTAAGGGCGGGGGGTCAGCACTGTGGAGGGTAGGGTGGGGACGTGGGCACTGATGAGGTGGCTCAGACATTCATTCTTTCGATGCTGGTCTGGGCAGATTTCTGATTTGAACAGGGAGTCTAGGGTTACGGTGAGTGCTAACAGATCAGTGGATCTGTGACCGCACCTGGATCACCATGACCTTCCTGAATAACCAGCGGATCAGTGAGGTTAGGAACCACCTGTTAGGCTCCTTAATAAGACCTGATGGTGTTGGAGGCAGTATATTAGCCTGGATAGAAGATTGGTTAACTAATACAAAATGGTTTTGGGATGAGGGGTCATATTTACGACAGTGACCTATCAATTGAGGCTTACCACAGGGATCAAAGCTGGAGCCACAATCATCTTTCAACTATATTAATGACTTAGATGGTATCACTTCCCAGTTGCCAGCCTGAGCCTGGATATTGTCCTGATCCTGTTACATGTGAACATGGACTGCTTCTGTATCTGAGGAGTCACAAATGGTGCTGAATATTGTGTAATCATCAGCGAACTTCCCCACTTCTGACCTTATGATGGAGGGAGGGTCATTGATGAAGCAGACGAAGATGGTCGGGCCTAGGACACTACCCTGGGGAGCTCCTGCAGAGCTGTCCTGGAGCTGAGACGACTGACCTCCCACAACCACGACCATCTTCCTATGGGTCAGGTTTGACTCCAAGCACCAGAGTTTGTCCCCGATACCTAATGATTCCAGTTTTGCTCGGGCTCCTTGATGTCAAGGACTGTCACTGTCATCCCATCTCTGGAATTCAGCTCTTTTGTCCATGTTTGAGCCAAGGCTGTAATGAGGTCAGGAGCTGAGTGGCCCTGGCGGAACCCAAACTGGGCATCACTGAGCACGTTATTGCTGAGCAGGTGCTGCTTGATAGCACTGTTACTGGCACCTTCCATCACTTTCCTGATGAGCGAGAGGAGACTGATTTGGGACTGAGTAGAGTGATTCATTTCGGAAGGTTGAAGCTGAATGCAGAATACAGAGTTAATGGCAGGATTCCTGGCAGTGTGGAGAACAGAGGAATCTTGGGGTCCACGTCCATAGATCCCTCAAAGGTGCAACCCAAGTTGATTGGGTTGTAAGGAAGGTGTATGGTGTGTTGGCTTTCATTGGCAGGGAATTGAGTTTAGGAGCTGTGAGGTTATCTTGCAGCTCTAAAACTCTGGGTCAACCAGACTTGGAATATTGTGTTCAGTTCTGGTCACCTCATTATAGGAAAGATGTGAAGCGATTTAGAGAGGGTGCAGAGGAGATTTACCAGGATGCTGCCTGGACTGGAGGGGAGATCTTATGAGGAAAGTATGAGGGAGATAAGGCTTTTCTCATTGCAGCGAAGAAGGATGAGAGGTGACTTGATAGAGGTGTACAAGATGATGAGAGGCATAGATGGGGTGGATAGTCAGAAGCTTTTTCCCAGGGTGGAAATAACTACGACAAGGGGGCATAATTTTTAGGAGATTAGAGGAAGATATAGGGGAAATGTCAGAGGTAGGTTCTTCACACAGAGAGTGATGGGCATGTGGAATGTGCTGCCGGAAGTGGCAGTGGAGTCAGATACTTTAGAGAATTTTAAGTGACCCTTGGACAGGCACATGGAGGATAGTAAAATGCAGGGTAGATTGATCTTAGTAGGATAATAGGTCAGCACAACATTGTGGGCCGAAGGGCCTGTACTGTTCTATGTTCTAGACTGATGGGGTGGCAATCATCTGGGTTGGATTTGTCCTGCTTTTTGTGTACAGGATATACCAGGGAAAATTTCCACATTGTCGGGTACTTGCCAGTGTTGTAATGCAGTGGAAGAGCTTGGCTAAGGGAGCAGCAAGTTCTGGAGCACAGGTCTTCAGTACTGTTGCCGAAATGTTGTCAGGGCCCGTAGACTTTGCAGTATTTAGTGTCTCCACTCGTTTCTTGATATCACATGGAGTGAATCGAATTGGCTGAAGACTGGTATCTGTGTTGCTGGGGACCACTGGAAGAGGTCAAGATAGATCACCCTCTTGTCACTTCTAGCTAAAGATTGCTGCAAAAGATTCAGATTTATCTTTTGCACTGATGTGCTGGTCTCTTCCATTGTTGAGGATGGGCATATTTGTGGAGCCTCCTCCTCCAGTGAGCTGTTTAATTGTCCACCACCACCCATGACTGGATGTGGCCAGACTGCAGAGCTTAGATCTGATCCGTTGGTTGTGGGATCACTTAGCTCTGTCAACCATTGCTGTCCTGCCTGTTTGGCACGCAAGTAGTCCTGTTTAGTTGTTTCACCAGGTTGACACCTCATTTTCAGGCGTGCCTGGTGCTGCTCCCGGCGTGTCCTCCTGCACTCTCCATTGAGCCAGGGTTGATCTCCTGGTTTGATGGTAATGGTTGAGTGGGGGATATTGCTCGGCCATGAGATTACAGATTGTGCTGGAGCACAATTCTGCTGCTGTTGATGGCCCACAGCGCTTCATGGATGCCCAGCCTTGAGTTGCTAGATCTGTGTGAAGTCTGTCTAGCACAGTGATAGTGCCACACAGCGTGATGGAGTTTATTCTCGATATGAGGGCGGGACGTCATCTCCACAAGGACTGTGCGATGGTCTCTCTTACCGATACTGTCATGGACAGATGTAACTGCAGCTGGCAGATTGGTAAGGATGAGGTCGAGTATGTTTTTCCCTCTTATTGGTTCTCTCACCACCTGCCGCAGACGCAGTCTAGCAGCTATGTCCTTTAGGACCCGACTAGCTCGATCTGTAGGACTGCTGCCAAGCCACTGTTGGTGGTGGACATTGAAACCCCTCACCCAAAGTACATTTAGTGCCTTTACCACCCTCAGTGCTTCCTCAGTTAATCATTTCCTAACGGACCTGTCCATTTGCCCAGGCTCTATGTGATGTGTGCCTGCACTCAACAATTGTCTTGTACAAGGCTGTGGTGTATTTGTTCCATTTGCTTGGTTCTTTTTGGTCATTTTCACTGCTGCCTCTGCGTTTTGCTTTTGACTGGAGCTCGAGGGAGACGGAGACGATTTGTGATGTGGAGCCTTCAAAATGATTCTGAAGCAGCTGCATTCTTCACAGATGATGTGAGGGCCATTGTCACTCATCACAGTATCTGACAGGGTTATGGAGATTGGTCCCACATCCACAAACATCCCACTCCCTCTACCACTGATGCTCAGCACACACTGCTGCTTCTGTCTACAAGAAACACTGCAGAAATTCATCAAAGATCCTCAGACAGCACCTTCCAAACCCACTACCACTTCCATCTAGAAGGACGAGGGCAGCAGATACATGGGAACACCACCCTCTGCAAGTTCCCCAAGTCCCTCACCATCCTGACTTGGAGATAAACGTAAGGTCTATCTAACATCCACCCCTACCTTATATTATCACCCATATGCCTATCTAATAGCTGCTTAAATGCCCTAATGAGGCTGAATCCACTACCCTGTCTGACAATGCATTCCATGCCCCACCACTCTCTGAGTAAAGAACCTACCTCTGACATCTCCCCTTTATCTACCCACCTTTCACTTTAAAACTATGTCCCCTCGTAATAGCTACCTCCACCCGAGGGAAAAGTCTCTGGCTGTCTACTCCATCTATACCTCTGATCATCTTGTACACCTCTATCAAGTCACCTCTCAACCTTCATTGTTCTAAAGAGAAAAAGAGGAATAAGAGGATGACTAGGGTAGGAATAGGGCCAGTCAAACACAGAAGTGGGAAATTGTGTGTGGACCCTGTGGAGATTGGAGAGGTGCTAAATGATTATTTCTCATCTGTTTTCACTGAGGAACAGAAGAATATTGTAGAGGAGATGACTGAGTTATGGGCTACTAGAATTGAAAGGATTAGGGTTAGTAAGGAGGAGGTGTTATCAATTCTAGAAGGTGTGAAGGTAGATAAATCCCCTGGGCCAGATGGGATTTTTCCAAGGTGTCTCTGGGAAGCTGGGGAGGAGGTGGCGGAGTCTTTGGCCTTGATCTTTGAGTCCTCATTGTCTACAGGTTTAATACCAGAGGGCTGGAGGATTGCAAATGTTGTGCCTTTGTTCAAGAAGAGCAGTAGAGATGACCGAGGTAATTATAGACCTGTGAACCTTACGTCTGTTGTAGGAAAAGTTTTGGAAAGGATTATAAGAGATAGGATTTATAATCATCTAGCAAGCAATAATTTGATTGGAGATAGTCAGCATGGATTCATCAAGGGCAGGTCGTGTCTCACAAACATCATTGAGTTTTTTGAGAAGGTGACCAAGCATGTGGATGAGGGAAGGGCAGTTGACGTGGTGTACACGGACTTCAGTAAAGCTTTTGAGGTTCCGCATGACAGGCTATAGGCAAAAATACAGAGGCACAGGATTGAGGGAGATTTAGCAGTTTGGATTAGAAACTGGCTTTCTGTAAGAAGACAACGAGTGGTGGTTGATGGAAAATATTCAGCCTGGAGTCCGGTCACTAGTGGTGTGCCTCAAGGATCTGTTTTGGGACCACTGCTGTTTGTCATTTTTATAAATGACTTGGACGCAGGCATAGGTGGATGGGTTAGTAAGTTTGCAGGTGACACTAAAGTCGGTGGAATGGTGGACAGTGTGGAAGAATGTTGCAGGTTGCAGGGAGACTTGGATAAACTACAGAATTGGGCTGAAAGGTGGCAAATGGAGTTTAATATGAATAAATGTGAGGTGATTCACATTGGGAAGAATAATAGGAAGGCAGAATACTGGGTCAATGGAGAGATTCTTGGTGGTGTGGATGTGCAGAGGGATCTTGGTGCCCATGTACATAGATCCCTGGAAGTTGCCACCCAGGTTGATAGTGCTGTTAAGAAGGCTTACGGTGTGTTAGGTTTTATTGGTAGAGGAAGTGAGTTCCAGAGCCATGATGTCATGTTGCAACTGTCCAAAACGCTAGTGCAGCCTCATTTGAAATATTGTGTGCAGTTCTGGTCGCCCCATTACAGGAAGGATGTGGAAGCATTGGAAAAGGTGCAGAGGAGATTTACCAGGATGTTGCCTGGTCTGGAGCACAGGCCCCATGAAGAAAGATTGAGGGACTTGAGTTTGTTGTCATTGGAGAGAAGGAGGCTAAGAGGGGATTTAATAGAGACATACAAGATGATCAGTGGATTAGATAGGGTGGACGGTGAGAGTCTTTTTCCGAGGAAGATGACTTCAGCTTGTACAAGGGGGCATCGCTACAAATTGAGGGGTGATGGCTATAAGACAGATGTCAGAGGCAGGTTCTTTACTCAGAGAGTGGTAGGGGCGTGGAACGCCCTGCCTGCCAATGTAGTTAACTCAGCCACATTAGGGCATTTAAACAGTCCTTGGATAAGCATATGGATGATGATGGGATAGTGTAGGGGGAGGGGCTGAGATTAGTTCGCAGACCGGCGCAACATCGAGGGCCGAAGGGCCTGTTCTGCGCTGTATTGTTCTATGTTCTATGTTCTAAAAGCCCTAGCGCTCTTAACCTTTCCTTGTAAGGCCTTCCCTCCATTCCAGGCAACATCCTGGTCAATCTCCTCTGCACCTTTTCCAACACCTCCACATCTTAGCTGAAATGAGGTGACCAGAACTGGACAAAATACTCCAGATGTGGCTGAACCAGGCTTTTGTACAGGTGGAGCATAACTTCACTGCCCTTGAACTCAAAGTTTGGGGTCAATGGTATGGTGCTGGAAAGTACAGGGACAGGGTGTTGGGGTTGATGATCAGTCTGAGTAGCAGAGCAGGCAGGATGGGCTAAATAATCTGCTCTCACTCCTGATGTTTATGTGCCCACTTTAAAGACTGGCTGTGTACAAATAGGACACAGTGATTGATGTGTCAGTCTGGAGTCTCAGTGATTCAGTGATGACCTCAGGATGAAAATAGAAAATGTTAATTAGTGTGTCTTGTTCCTGGCCATGTTTTATTAAATTCCATTACAGCAGAACTGCAGAACAGAATTGAAAATTTTGAAGAATGTACAGTGACATATCAGAGGCAGTGTGCAGAATACCACCTTCTCCAGGGTAATTAGGGATGACCAGAGACACCCACAACCTGTGAAGAAAAATCCAAGAGAGGTGCAGGTTTCTACCTGCTTAAATTACTGAAACAATGGGAGCTAATATGTCACAGAACATTCCTGTTTACAGGGAGCGCAGACATGGCGGAGGGTGGGAGGCTAGCAAAACTCTAAAGAAATAATTCCAATTATCCCAGTGAAAAGGGAGTGAATTGTACCATGGTTCTTGATGAGGAAATCTGGATATTCTCTGGAATCTCAGAGAGATCTGGTTGTTCAGACCCACTGTACCCTGAAGGTGGCAATGCACGTGGATAGAGTGTTCAAGAAGGCATACGGCATGCTTTCCTTCATCGGACGGGGTATTGAGTGCAAGAGTTGGCAGGTCATGTAACAGTTGTATAGGACTTTGGTTCAGCCACATTTAGCGTATTGTGCACAGTTCTGGTCGCCACATTACCAAAAGGATGTGGATGCTTTGGAGAGGGTGCAGAGAAGGTTCACCAGGATGTTGCCTGGTATGGAGGGCACTAGCTATGAAGAGACGTTGAGTAGATTAGGATTATTTAGATTAGAAAGATGAAGGTTGAGGGGGGACCTGATTGAGGTCTACAAAATCATGAGGGGTATAGACGGGGTGGATAGCAAGAAGCTTCCCCCCCACCCCCAGAGTGGGGGACTCAATTACTAGGGGTCACAATTTCAAGATGAGAGGGAAAAGTTTAAGGGAGATATGGGTGGAAAGTTCTTTATGCAGAGGGTGGTGGGTGCCTGGAATGTGTTGCCAGCGGAGGTGGTTGAGTTAGGCATGATAGCATCATTTAAGATGTATCTAGACAGATACATGAATGGGCAGGGAGCAGAGGGATACATATCCTTGGATAACAGGTGACAGGTTTAGATCGAGGATCTGGATCAGCGCAGGCTTGGAGGGCTGAAGGCCTGTTCCTGTGCTGTAATTTTCTTTATTCCTTGTTCTTTGCTCTTTGTTGAAATTTGGGGTTGAGCTAAGGAGCAAGCAAGTTCCCGGGCACGTTACAATAGCCTGGGAGGGGACCAGAGTGACGGGACAGCGAGCAGCCACTTTCGTACTCATTCACCCAACAAAGCAAAAACAAGAATGTGGAGATTTCAGTGACCCAAACCTGAATTGGGATCTGATCGGTGTAAAGATGAAGTGAGGAGCAGAATTTCCTAAATCTCATTCCAGAGAAGCTTTCAGAGCCAAAATGGAGTAACTCCTACAGGGGGCTGGGAAAGGGAGTGAGAATTCTGGATGTGATCTGATAAAAGGGAGGTAGGTAGCTCAGGAACACTTGTTTGCGAATGATGTTAATTCAGGCTTAGAAATGGTCCAAGACAAGAAGAAATCTTCTTCAGAGTAAAAATTATTAAAAGAAGGAAAGTTAAGCGCACGGGAAAAACCTCATTACAAATAACAAAAGTAGAAGAGTTAACAAAGTGAGGGATGGTCACAAAAAGTAGGACTGGGGAATCAACAATGGAAATTAAGGAATTAATTGAAGATGCATTTTATATCAGTCTTCACAATGGACGATACAAGGAATATTCCAAAAAATAGATGTAAATCCAAAACTGACAGGATGGAAGGGGAGTGAAGGCATGGTAGCTAAATTTGCAGATGCCAACAAGATAGGTAGGAAAATACATTAAAAGGACAAACAAGGAGACAAACAGAAAGGAAAAGGCAGCAGGTCACACCGCTGGTTAAAGTGGAAATTAACACAATAGTGAGGAAGCATATTACCTCCGATGATGTGGACTCTGTACGGGTAGAACTGAGAAACACCAAGAGTGTTGCATACAGACCCCCAAAACTGTAGGGGTGATATTGGGAATGGCGTTAAATAGGAAATTAGAGACACATGCTATGAAGGAATGCATGCAATCATGGATGACTCTAATCTGCATATGGATTGGGCAAATCAAATTTTAACATTATCAAGGATGTAGAATTCCTGGAGTAAATATGGGATGGTTTTCTGTATCTGTACATTAAGGAATTAACTCGAAATGAGGCCATCCTAGATGAGGTATTGTGCAATGAGAAAGGAATAATTGATAATCTAGCCATGGGAAATATGATAGGATTCCTCATTAAGATGGAGAGAGAGATGTAGTTGATTCTGACAGCAGGATCCTGAATCTAAATAGAGGAAACCACAATGAGTTGGGGCATGAGTTGGCTCTGATAGATTGGGGAATGTTACTTAAAGGGATGACGGTAAAAATGGAATGGCAAACATTTAAAGAGTGCTTTGGTGAGCTGCAACAATTGCTCATTCCCGTCCGGTACAGAAGTGAAATGGGAAAGGCTGAAAAGCCTTGGCACAGAGGAGAATAATACAGACAGTATTAGATCCAAGGAAAAGGCACACAAATTGGCCAGAGGAAAGCAATGGATCCAAAACTGGCTTGATGGCAGGAGACCGAGGGCGGTGGTAGGAGGCTGTTTGTGAGACTAGAGCCTGGTGTGCAGTGGTGTACCACAGGGATTAGTGCTGAGAGATCAGGGACCACGAAAGGTTACCCAGGTGGTTGAGAGGAAAAGGCATACAAACAGTTCAGAGAAGCAACAGTCCAGAGAAATGGGAGTAGCTTAGAAATCAACAAAGGAGGACAAAGGACTGATTTAGGAAGGAAATAGAGTACAAGATGAAACTTGCAAAGATATATAAGACCCAAATAAATGTTTCTATTGGGATGTGAAGAGAAAAAGATTAGAAACGCACTGTCAGAAGCAGGAGAGTTTAGAATGGGGAATAAACAATAGTTGACCAACTAAATACAAACTTCGGTTCTGTACTGACAAAGGAGGACACAAATAACTTCCCGGTAATGTTGGGGAACACAGGGTTTATTGAGAGGGAGGAACTGTAAGAAATCAGAATTAGTGAGGAAGTAGTGTTAGGGAAATTTATGTGATTGAAGATCTAAGATTGTGTATTAGGTACCTTTGCGACAAAGAGGCCGCCAGGAATGGTGACTTTGCACACTTTTCACTCAATTCCCGGACTCGAGTAAATGTGAAAAGAAAATCTCATTCACTAATTCAAAACAACCATAAGACATAGGAGCAGAATTGGGCCATTTGCTCCATGGAATCCGTTCCACCATTTTCCTGCTTTCTCCCCATAATCCTTGATCCCCCTACTAATCAAAACCCTATCTATCTCCATCTTAAACACACTCAATGGCTTGGCCTCCAGATCTCTCTGTGGCAATGCGTTCCACAGATTCACCACTGTCTAAAGGAATTCCTCTTCATCTCACTCTGAGGCTGTGCCCTTAGCCATGACCATGGCCACTTTATCTCAGTATTCTGTAACTTTCAATCAGATCCCTCCTCATCCCTCTAAACTCAGAGTACAGACCAACAGTCCTCAACTGCTCTTCATGTGACTAACCCGTCACCCTCAGGATAATTCTTGTAAACCTCCTCTAGACTCGCTCTAACATCAACATATCCTTCCTTAGATAAAGGGCCCAAAACTGCCCCTGATATTCAACATGCGGTCTGACAGAATCTTACACAGCCTTTAGTTCTTTGAGAAGGTGACCAAACAGGTAGATGAGAGTAAACCGGTTGATGTGGTGTAAATGGATTTCAGCAAGGTGTTCAATAAGGTTGCCCACAATAGGCTATTGTACAAAATGCGGAGGAATGGAATTGTGGGAGATATAGCAGTTTGGATCGGAAATTGGCTTGCTTGATGGGAAATGTTCATCCTGGAGACCAGTTACTAGTGGTGTACCGCAAGGGTCAGTGTTGGGTCCACTGCTGTTTGTCATTTTTATAAATGACCTGGATGAGGGCGTAGAAGGATGGGTTAGTAAATTTGCAGACGACACCAAGGTCGGTGGAGTTGTGGATAGTGACGAAGGATGCTGTAGGTTGCAGAGAGACATAGATAAGCTGCACAGCTGGGCTGAGAGGTGGCAAATGGAGTTTAATGCAGACAAGTGTGAGGTGATGCACTTTGGTAGGAGTAACCAGAAGGCAAAGTACAGGGCTAATGGTAAGATTCTTGGTAGTGTAGATGAGCAGAGAGATCTCGGTGTCCATGTACACAGATCCTTGAAAGTTGCCACCCAGGTTGACAGGGCTGTTAAGAAGGCATACAGTGTTTTAGCTTTGATTAATAGAGGGATCAAGTTCCAGAATGAAGAGGTAATGCTGCAGTTGTACAAAACTCTGGTGCGGCCGCACATGAAGTATTGCGTACAGTTCTGGTCAACGCATTATAAGAAGGATGTGGAAGCTTTGGAAAGGGTGCAGAGGAGATTTACCAGGACGTTGCCTGGTATGGAGGGAAGGTCTTACGAGGAAAGGCTGAGGGACTTGAGGCTGTTTTCATTAGAGAGAAGAAGGTTGAGAAGTGACTTAATTGAAACATATAAAATAATCAGAGGGTTAGATGGGTTAGATAGGATGGATAGGGAGAACTTTTTTCCTAGGATGGTGACGGCGAGCACGAGGGGGCATAGCTTTAAATTGAGGAGTGAAAGATATAGGACAGATGTCAGAGGTAGTTTCTTTACTCAGAGAGTAGTAAGGGAATGGAATGCTTTGTCTGCAGTGGTAGTAGATTCGCCAACTTTAGGTACATTTAAGTCGTCATTGGATAAGCATATGGACATACATGGAATAGTGTAGGTTAGATGGGCTTGAGATCGGTATGACAGGTCGGCACAACATCGAGGGCCGAAGGGTCTGTGCTGTGCTGTAATGTTCTATGTTCTAGGAATACATCCCTACTCTTGTATGCTAGCCCTCTTAAGGTAACAGCCAAGATTACATTTGCTTTCATGAACAACAATTGAACCTCAGCGTTAACCCTCAGAGAATCCTGAACTAGGACTCCTAAGTGCCTTTGTGCTTCAGTTTTCCAAAGACTTTCCCAGTTTAGGAATTAGTCTGAACCTCTACTCTTTCTATCCAAGAGCATACCCTCACACTTTCCCACACTGTGTTCCATCAGCCACTTCTTTACCCACTCACCCAGCTCCACGTCCTCAGCACTCACTCTCCCTCCACCTAGCTTTGTGTCATTTGCAAACTGAGTAACAGTACCAGCATAATAATAGAATGTGAAGCTGGATGAACACAGCAGGCCCAGCAGCATCTCAGGAGCACAAAAGCTGACGTTTCGGGCCTAGACCCTTCATCACAGAGGGGGATGGGGTGAGGGTTCTGGAATAAATAGGGAGAGAGGGGGAGGCGGACCGAAGATGGAGAGAAAAGAAGATAGGTGGAGAGAGTATAGGTGGGGAGGTAGGGAGGGGATAGGTCAGTCCAGGGAAGACGGATAGGTCAAGGAGGTGGGATGAGGTTAGTAGATGGATGGGGGTGCGGCTTGGGGTGGGAGGAAGGGATGGGTGAGAGGAAGAACAGGTTAGGGAGGCAGAGACAGGTTGGACTGGTTTTGGGATGCAGTGGGTGGAGGGGAAGAGCTGGGCTGATTGTGTGGTGCAGTGGGGGGAGGGGACGAACTGGGCTGGTTTAGGGATGCGGTGGGGGAAGGGGAGATTTTGAAACTGGTGAAGTCCACATTGATACCATTAGGCTGCAGGGTTCCCAGGCGGAATATGAGTTGCTGTTCCTGCAACCTTCGGGTGGCATCATTGTGGCACTGCAGGAGGCCCATGATGGACATGTCATCTAAAGAATGGGAGGGGGAGTGGAAATGGTTTGCGACTGGGAGGTGCAGTTGTTTGTTGCGAACTGAGCGGAGGTGTTCTGCAAAGCGGTCCCCAAGCCTCCGCTTGGTTTCCCCAATGTAGAGGAAGCCACACCGGGTACAGTGGATGCAGTATACCACATTGGCAGATGTGCAGGTGAACCTCTGCTTAATGTGGAATGTCATCTTGTGCCTGGGATGGGGTGAGGGAGGAGGTGTGGGAGCAAGTGTAGCATTTCCTGCGGTTGCAGGGGAAGGTGCCGGGTGTGGTGGGGTTGGAGGGCAGTGTGGAGCGAACAAGGGAGTCACGGAGAGAGTGGTCTCTCCGGAAAGCAGACAGGGTTGGGGATGGAAAGATGTCTCGGGTGGTGGGGTCGGATTGTAGATGGCGGAAGTGTCGGAGGATAACAGTACCAGCAGTTCCTTTGTCCAGATCATGAATATAAAAAGTCACAGCTGTGCTCCCAATTCTGAGATGTGTGGAACTGTCCTAGTCACCAGCTGCCATTCTGCTAAAGACCCCTTTATCCTCACTCTCTGCCAGTCAGCCAATTTTTTATCCATGTCAGTACACTATCCCTAACACCATTGGCTCTCACCTCCAGTGCAGGACTGACATTCGAGTACAGACTGCATCAGTTGGGGTGATAGTCACTGGAGTTTGAACTAATGGAGGAGCGGAGTGGTAGCGATCTCGAAATAAACCTATAAAATTCTAACAGGGCTAGGCAGAGTTAACCGCAGGAAGGCTGATCCTGATGACCTGAGATAAACCATTTCAGACAGAGATGATGGGGAATGAGGAGCCTGTGGAATTCTCTGTCACAGAAAGCAGTTGAGATCAAAATACTGAACGTTTCTAAAGAGTTGGATATAGTACTTGGGGCAGAGAAACAGAAATACGCTATTGAGTTTGATGACCTGCCATGATCGCAATGAATGCAGGAGCAGGCTTGATGGGCTGAATGGTCTGCTCCTATTTAACAAGCTGCACCTGCTTTAAAACCTTTCAGATCCTGTTGACTCCTATCTCTGACTGTGACCACTGACCGCCTCAGTCAGGGATACAGGCACCCCACAGAGCAAAGTCCAGGGACAGAGGGCAAGCCCTCCTGGACAGTCGGGTGGTCTCCAAACCCAGCCCCTCTCGGACAGTCTGTGGCAGGGCCCGATTGAGTGGATTCTCCAGCAATGATAAAAGCTGCTCATTTATTATTCACAACAAGGATTATTTTCGGGGAGGATTAATTAAGCAACACCATTAGGGGGATGGATCATCGATTGTAGTCATCCATTATTCAATCAGCTTCAATCAGGCTGTGAGCTACACAACGTTCCTCAATCTTCATCCTCCACCTGATACCACCTTAACCTGGCCATTCTCTCCGCCCCCATCTAAATAGCACAGAGTAAAGCTCCCTCTACACTATCCCCCATCTAACAGCACAGGGCAAAGCACCCTCTACACTGTCCCCCATCTAACAGCAAGGGACTAGATACAAAGTAAAGCTCCCTCTACACTGTCCCCCATCTAACAGTCCGAGGACAGGGACAGCACAGGGCTAGTTACAGAGTAAAGCTCCCTCTACACTCTTCCCCACCATCTAATAGCATGAGGCTAGATACAGAGTAAAACTCCCTCTACACTGTCCCCCATCTAACAGCACAGGGTAAAGTTCCCTCTACACTGCCCCCATCTAACAGCACGGGGCTAGATGTAGAGTAAAGCTCCCTGTACACTGTCCCCATCTAACAGTCCGAGAACAGTTGTGACCTGGTCTGGCCTATGTGACTCCAAACCCACAGCTCTATGGGTGATACTGACTGGTTGAAAAGAACACATACTGTGAGGGAGTGGGTGGGGATGTGGGCAGGTGGTGGGGAGTGAGGGGTGGAGAGTGGGGCGGGCGGAAATGGGGTGGTGAGTTGGGTGAGGGGATTGCAGGAGGATAGGAGTGCTGCTGTTGTGGGGAGGGGGAGGTGGTGAGGTGGTTGTGGGGTTTCAGGGGAAGGTGTGAGGAAGGGGGTAGGGTATGGAGTGGGAAGGGATTTGGGTGAGGGAGGTTGTGGGGGGGCGTTGGAGGGAAGGGGGGTGGGGTATGGGGTGGGAAGGGGGTGGGGAAGGGTTTGGGTGAGGGAGGTTGTGGGGAGGGGACGGGGAAGGCGTGAGAGAGGTGGGGGTGTGGAGGGCAGGGTGGGTATGGGGCTGATGCCCCTGCCCCCTGTACCATGAGGCTGTGTGTTGTGACGTAGTTGACCTGACAGTGTTGGTAATGTCTCTCAGGCACATGGTGCTGGCTGCTGGTGATGAAAAGGTCTCTGTTTGAGATGGGGATCCCGTGCCTGGTGGGTGGGGTTCAGTGCTCTCCCTCGCTCTACGCTAGGGATCATGCTGTCCCTGGGATTTCTCTAATCCCCAGGAATATTTATGGCTCAGTGTGAAATCCTTGGCAGCTCTGTGTGTCTGGAAGTTTCTGCAGGAACGGGGAGGCTGGGGCCAGAGAGACTGTGTTGGCATGGGTGGGGGATGTGGGCGTGGAAATCCTATCGGCTCTCTATCTCTGTACCTCCACCCTCGACATTCTCCAGGATCATTCCCTGACGCTGGAACTGCTGTGATATCCTGCCTGTGATTAACGAGAACTTCAGACAAACTTTCCACTTCACTCAACCTTCCCGAAGCAGCGTCATTCCAACACTGCAATCTCCTGAATTCCTGGCTCAGGGCCAATGAGGAGCTGCAGGGGAGACTGACACAGAGTGTGTGTGAGAGAGAGAGGCTATGCGGGAGCGGGGACGGGGAAGGAGAGGGTGTCGGTGTGAGCACGTCCTGCCTGCTTTCTCTCACCCACCCCAAACCACAAGGTGTAGCAGTGTGTACCACCTCCCTGTGAATTCACAGCCTCACCACTAGTGCCCTTTATAATAAACATTGCAACTGGCACAGTAACAGATCATCATTCACAAAGCTGCTGTAATAGGGAGTACTACATCCATTACATTATCCAGTAAACACCCTTCAACCCAGCTCTTTGTATCCTGGAACACCCACGGCTGTAGTTACTTGCTGTCAGGGCAAGTTTATAGGGTCAGTAAGAGTCCATAAGACATTAAGAGCAGAAATTAGACCAATCAGCCCGTTGAACCTGCTCCACCATTCAATCATGGCTGATAAGCTCCCCAACCCTGTTCCCCCGCTTTCGCCCCGTAACCCTTGATCCCCTTGATAATCAAGAGCCTTATCTATCTCAGTCTTAAATATACTCAATGACCTGCCCTCCACAGCCTTCTGTGGCAGTGAATTTCATAGATTCACCGGTCTCTGGCTGAAGAGGTTTCTCCTTGTCTCCGTTCTAAAAGGTCTTCCCTTTACCCTAAGGCTGTGTCCTCGGGCCCAAGTCTCTCCTACCAATGGAAGCATCTTCCCAACATCCACTCTGTTCAATTAGATCCCCCCTCATCCTTCTATACTCCAATGAGTATAGTCAAACATTCCTCATGTGTTAAGCTTTTCATTCCTGGGACCATTCTCATGAACCTCTTCTGAACCCGCTCCAGGGTCAGTACATCCTTCCCGAGATATGGAGCCCAAAACTGAGCACAATACTTCAAATATATGAAGCCTCAGTAGGCCATGCAATATATCTTTCTTTATCGGTTGAGGGGTAGATTATAAGATCAGGGAGGTAATGTTGGAGCTATCCAGGACTTTGGTCCATGCCACAGCTGGCATACTGCGTGCACTCCTGGTCCCCGCACTATAGTGGGGGGGGGGGGGGGGGGGGGATGTGATTGTACTGGAGGGGGTGCAGAGGAGATTCACCAAGATGCTGCCTCGGGTGGAGCGATCCAGCGATGAATGGAGGCTGGGTATGCTCGGGTTGTTTTCTTCAGAGCAGAGAATGTTGAGTGGGGAGGGACCTGACAGTGGTGTGTAAGGTAATGAGGGACACGCAGTGCGGGTGGCAAGTAGTTATTCCCCTTAGCTGAAGCATCAATAACAAGTGGGCATCATTTTAAAGTGAAAGGCGGGAGATTTAGAGGGGTCTTCAGGAAAAGGTTTTGTACCCAGAGGGTGGGGGTCTGAAATGTACTGTCTGGGAGGGGACTGAGGCAGGAAAGCTCACTACCTTTACAAAAATACTTGGATGTGCATTTGAAATGTCGTAACATTCCAGGCTACGTGCCTAGTACAGGAACATGGGATTAGTGCAGTTGGGTTAGTGAGACTCGATGGGCTGAAGGACCTGTTCTATGCGGTATGACTGTGACTCTGGATAAATCAAGCACTCAGCATGGCTTTCCTCATGGTGTTTCAGTGATTCATTGAATGGACACATTGTGGGCTGGGCATTCCCCATCCCTAATTGACGGGTAGCTTCAAGCAGTAAGACTACAGCCCCTTACACAGCTGTGGGTCTGGAGTCACATGTAGGGTAGACCAGGTCAGGATGACAGACTGATTCCCTTCTGTAAGGGACATGGTGAAGCCAACAGATTTTTAATGACAATTGGTAGCTTCATGATGATCACCACAGACTTTAATCTCCCTGTTCAGTGAGATGGTGGTAAAAGGTGTGTTCTCAGTGTACAGGGTGAGGGACATGTACAGAGTGTGAAATAAAATGGATCATTCTTGTGTTGGGAAACTGCAGCCAGTGGGATGTCACAGGGATTAGGGATCAGTGAAGTGCTCCCAATTGCTTACAATCTTAACAGGGTTGAGTCCAAAGACTTGTCTTCAGAACAGGATTCTTCCAATTACAATTCGATTTTTCTTTTGGTTACAACAAAACAAATAACAGTACAGCACAGGAATGGTCCCTTCAGCCCACTGAGTCTGTACTAACCATGGTGCTGTTCTAAACTAAAAACCTCTCCTAATTGTGTCAATGATATCTCCATTTCTAACACTCCAGGGGGGGCTCACACCCTATCAATTGGATCATTGAAACTCGGTTTCTGAACAAGCACACAATGGGATGGTTGCTACTGAGGGGCAGATGGTAACACAGGCCTCAGCCTTCCAGGAGCTCAGCACCGGCAACCGTCCAACAGTTAGAAACTGTGGGGACCGCAGTGAGGAAGAACAAACTGACCGCAGCACCATGGCACAGGGAACAATTCCAGTGGTTGGGGGGAGGTTATAGAAATGGAGTTGTGGCAGACAATAAAAAATAAACCAGGAGAAATTGAGAGCATGTAACAAAGGCAACATATTAAATATAAGATAACAAGGTGTAGAGCTGGATGAACACAGCAGGCCAAGCAGCATCAAAGGAGCAGGAAGGCTGACATTTCGGGCCTAGACCCTTCATCAGAAATGGGGGAGGGGGAGGGGGTTCTGAAATAAACAGGGAGGGGGGGGGAGGCAGATAGGAGATAGACAGAGGAAACAATAGGTGGAGAGGAGACAGACCAGTCAAAGGGGCGGGGATGGAGCCAGAAGAGGTGAGTGTAGGTGGGGAGGTAGGGAGGGGATAGGTCAGTGGGGGAGGACAGACAGGTCAAGGACCCAGGATGAGGTTAGTAGGTAGGAAATGGTGGTGGGGCTTGAGGTGGGAGGAGGGGATAGGTGAGAGGAAGGACAGGTCAGGGAGGCAGGGACGAGCCAGGCTGGTTTTGGGATGTAGTGGGGGGAGGGGAGATTTTGAAGCTTGTAAAATCCACATTGATACCATTGGGCTGCAGGGTTCCCAAGCAGAATATGACTTGCTGTTCCTGCAACCTTTGGGTGGCATCATTGTGGCACTGCAGGAGGCCCATGATGGACATGTCATCGAAGGAATGGGAGGGGGAGTTGAAATGGTTCACGACTGGGGGGTGCAGTTGTTTGTTGCGAACCGAGCGGGGGTGTTCTGCAAAGCGGTCCCCAAGCCTCCACTTGGTTTCCCCAATGTAGAGGAAGCCACAATGGGACAGCGGAGGCAGTATACTACATTGGCAGATGTGCAGGTGAACCTCTGCTTGATGTGGAAAGTCATCTTGGGGCCTGGGATGGAGGTGAGGGAGGAGGTGTGGGAGCAAGTGTAGCACTTCCTGCAGTTGCAGAGGAAAGTGCCGGGTGTGGTGGGGTTGGTGGGGAGCGTGGAGCAGACAAGGGATTCACGGAGAGAGTAGTCCCTCCGGAAGGCAGACAAGGGTGTGGAGGGAAAATTGTCTTTGGTGGTGGGGTCAGATTGTAAATGGCGAAAATATCGGAGCATGATGCTTGGATCTGGAGGTTGGTGGAGTGGTACATGAGGATAAGGGGGATTCTCTGTTGGTTTTTTTTTATTTCCAGGAGGGGGTGTGAGGGATGAGTTGCGGGTTATGTGGGAGACACGGTCGAGGGCGTTCTCGACCACTGTGGGGGTAATGTTGCGGTCCTTGAAAAATGAGGACATCTAAGATGTACGGGAGTGGAAAGCCTCACCCTGGGAGCAGATGCGGCCGAGGCAAAGGAATTGGGAATAGCGGATGACCTTTTTGCAGGAGGGTGGGTGGGAGGAGGTGTATTCTAGGTAGCTGTGGGAGTCAGTGGGCTCGAAATGGATATCAGTTTGTACTGGGCCTGCTGTGTTCATCCAGCCTCACATTTTATTGTCTTGGATTCTCCAGCATCTGCAGTTCCCATTATCACTGATACAATTTTAACCTCACTGCGAAGCCTCTTCCAGGGATGCCTAACCTGAAGAAGTTACCCTCCTCCCTATGGACCAACCTCAGGGAATCTCTCTCCTATTGCAACTCTCTTACAATCTCTTCGGCCTTGAAACTGCTCGACCATGTCCTGAAGCAAACCAAGTACCACAGCCACATCACCTTCCTCAGCACCTGCCTACGGAACTGGATCATCCCCAATGGACTACAGTCTACATTTCAGCCTTCCCAATTTGGCCCCAACCGTGACCACGTCTACACCCAGAATATTCAGACCCTTCAGTAGCGCTTACCTGTCCGTCTTCCCTGGACTGACCTATCCCCTCCCTACCTCCCCACATATACTCTCCTCTCCACCTATCTTCTTTTCTCTCCATCTTCGGTCCGCCTCCCCCTCTCTCCCTATTTATTCCAGTTCCCTCTCCCCATCCCCCTCTTTGATGAAGGGTCTAGGCCCGAAACGTCAGCTTTTGTGCTCCTGAGATGCTGCTGGGCCTGCTGTGTTCATCCAGCCTCACATTTTATTGTCTCAGTTTGTAGGTGGTTACCTGAGATCGAGACAGAGGTCCAGGAAGGAAAGGGAGGTATTAGAGATGGCCCAGGTGAACTGAAGGTTGCGGTGGAAGGTGTTGGTGAAGTGGACGAACTGTTCGAGCTCCTCGTGGGAGCACGAAGCTGTACCAGTACAGTCAATGTCTCTCAGATTCTCCAGCATTGGCAGTTCCTACTATCTCCGTGACATATTTAATATGTGTGACTTTAATCTTGCAGATTGGGATAAACCAGGTTGGCAGGACAAGCCATGAGGCAGTTTTCGTTGAATACGTTCAGGACTGTTTCCGAGAGCATTATATGGTGGATCCAAACAGGATCAAGAACAAAAACAAAGTTGCTGGAAAAGCTCAGCAGATCTGGCAGCATTTGTAAAAGACAAAACAGAGTTAATGTTTCAGGTCTGGTGACCCTTCCTCAAAAATACTGGACCCGAAACATTAACTCTGATTCTTCTCCTTCACAGATGCTGCCAGACCTGCTGAGCTTTTCCAGCAACTTTGTTTTTCTTCCTGATTTACAGCATCCGCAGTTCTTTCAGTTTTTGTTTTATTATCCAATTAGGATCATGCTGTTTTGGATCTGGTCATGTGTGTTGAGGCAGGTTTAATAAATGATGCAAGAATAAAGGATCCCCATGGAAACAATGGCCATAACATGGCCAAATTTAACATTCTAACTGAGAGGGAGGAAGATGGGTCAGAAACAACAATGCTAAATTTAAATAAGGATTATTACATTGTAATGAGAGCAGAGCTGGCTGGATTGGGAAAGGAATTTAACGAAGGCTGTTAAGCAAAAATGGCAGATAACTTAAAAAAAAGTTTATGGCTCTCAATGAAGAAATATCCCACCAGTGAGGAAGAGTTTGGGTTCCGCCAGGGCCACTCAGCTCCTGACCTCAATACAGCCTTGGTTCAAACATGGACAAAAGAGCTGAATTCCAGGGGTGAGGCGAGAGTCACAGCCCTTGATTTCAAGGCTGCATTTGACAGAGTGTGGCATCAAGGCGCCCGAGCAGAACTGAAAACAATGGGAATCGGAGGAAAACTTTCTGCTGGTTGGAGTCATACCTGACATATTCCCTATTCCCAATTCCTCCGCCACATCTGCTCCCATGATGAGGCATTCCACTCCCGCACATCCCAGATGTCCAAGTTCTTCAAGGACAGCAACTTTACCCCCACAGTGGTCGAGAATGCCCTTGACCGAGTCTCCCGCAACACATCCCTCACACCCCACCCCCGCCACAACCGCCCAAAGAGGATCCCCCTCGTTCTCACACACCACCCCACCAACCTCCGGATACAACGCATCATCCTCCGACACTTCCGCCATCTACAATCCGACCCCACCACCCAAGACATTTATCCATCCCTACCCTTGTCTGCTTTCTGGAGAGACCACTCTCTCCGTGACTCCCTTGTTCGCTCCACACTGCCCTTCAACCCCACCACACCCGGCACCTTCCCCTGCAACCGCAGGAAATGCTACACTTGCTCCCACACCTCCTCCCTCACCCCTATCCCAGGCCCCAAGAGGACTTTCCATATTAAGCAGAGGTTCACCTGCACATCTGCCAATGTGGTATACTGCATCCATTGTACACGGTGTGGCTTCCTCTACATTGGGGAAACCAAGCAGAGGCTTGGGGACCGCTTTGCAGAACACCTCCACTCGGTTCGCAATAAACAACTGCACCTCCCAGTCGCAAACCATTTCCACTCCACCTCCCATTCTTTAGATGACATGTCCATCATGGGCCTCCTGCAGTGCCACAATGATGCCACCCGAACGTTGCAGGACCAGCAACTCTCATTCCGCTTGGGAACCCTGCAGCCCAATGGTATCAATGTGGACTTCACCAGCTTCAAAATCTCCCCTTCCCCCACCGCATCCTAAAACCAGCCCAGTTCGTCCCCTCCCTCCACTGCACCACACAACCAGCCCAGCTCTTCCCCTCCACCCACTGCATCCCAAAACCAGTCCAACCTGTCTCTGCCTCCCCAACCTGTTCTTCCTCTCACCCATCCCTTCCTCCCACCAAGCCGCACCTCCATCTCCTACCTACTAACCTCATCCCACCTCCTTGACCTATCCGTCTTCCCTGGACTGACCTATCCCCTCCCCACCTATACTCTCCTCTCCACCTATCTTCTTTTCTCTCCATCTTCGGTCCGCCTCCCCCTCTCTCCCTATTTATTCCAGAACCCTCACTCCATCCCCCTCTCTGATGAAGGGTCTAGGCCCGAAACGTCAGCTTTTGTGCTCCTGGAGATGCTGCTGGGCCTGATGTGTTCATCCAGCCTCACATTTTATTATCTTGGATTCTCCAGCATCTGCAGTTCCCATTATCACATAGAAAGATGGTTGTGGTTGTGGGAAGTCAGTCATCTCAGCTCCAGGGCAGCTCTGCCAGAGTTCCTCAGGATAGTGTCCTAGGTCCAACCATCTTCAGCTGCTTCATCAACGACCTTCCCTCCATCATAAGGTCAGAAGTGGGGATGTTTGCTGATGATTACACAATGTTCAGCACCATTCGTGACTTTTCAGGTACTGAAGCAGTCCGTGTTCAACTACAACAAGATCTGGACAATATCTAGGCTTGGGCTGACAAGTGACAAGTGACATTCGCGTCACACAAATGCTAGGCTATGACCATCACTAATAAGAGACAATCTAACACCATCACTTGACATTCACTGGTGTTACTGTCACTGAATTCCCCCACTATCAACATCATGGGGTTATCATTGACCAGAAACTCAACTGGACCAGTTCAATTATAAAGCCATATCAACAAGAACAAGCCAGAAGCCGGCAATACTGCGGCCAGTAACACCTCCTGACACCACCCCCCCCTCCCCCCACCAAAAGTCTGTCCACCATCTACAAGGCACAAGTCAGGAGTGTGATGGAATACTCCCCACTTTCCCTGGATGAGTGCAGCCCCAACAACACTCAAGAAGCTCAATACCATCCAGGACAAAGCAGCCGCTTGATTGACACCACATCCACAAACATCTGCTCCATGAGAGATAAGACCATAAGACATAGGAGCAGAAATTAGGCCATTCTGGAATCAAGTCTGCTCCACCGTTCAATCATGGCTGATAAGTTCCTCAACCCCATTCTCCTGCTTTCTCCCCATAACCATTGACCCCCTTGACAAACAAGAACCTATCTATCTCAGTCTTAAATGTACTCAATGACCTGGCCTCCACAGCCTTCTGTGGCAGGGAATTCCATAGATTCACCACTCTCCAACATGTACATAATGATATACATAAATGATCTGGAAGGTATAGACTGTCTGATTAGCAAGTTTGCAGATGACACTAAGATTGGTGGAGCAGCAGATAGTGAGGGGGACTGTCGGAGAATTCAGCAGAATATAGATAGACTGGAGAGTTGGGCAGAGAAATGGCAGATGGAGTTCAATCCAGGTAAATGTGAGGTAATGCATTTTGGAAGCTCCAATTCAAGAGCAAATTATACGGTAAATGGAAAATCCCTGGGAAAAATTGATGCCCAGAGAGATCTGGGTGTTCAGGCCCCTTGTACCCTGAAGGTGGCAACACAGATGGATAGAGTGGTCAAGAAGGCATACGGCACGCTTTCCTTCATCGGACCGGGTATTGATTACAAGAGTTGGCAGGTCATGTTGCAATTGTATAAGACTTTGGTTCGGCCACATTTGGAGTACGGTGTACAGTTCTGGTCGCCACATTACCAAAAGGATGTGGATGCTTTGGAAAGGGTGCAGAGGAAGTTCACCAGGATGTTGCCTGATTGAGGTCTACAAAATCATGAAGGGTATAGACAGGATGGATAGCAAGGAACTTTCTCCCCAGAGTGGGGTCCCAATTTCTCGGGGTCACAATTTCAAGGCGAGAGGGGGAAAGGTTTAAGTGAGATATGCGTGGAAAGTTCTTTACACAGAGGGTGATGGGTGCCTGGAACGCGTTGCCAGCGGAGGTGGTCGAGTCGGGCACGATGGCATCATTTAAGATGTATCTAGATAGATAGATGAATGGGCAGGGAGCAGAGTGATATAGATCCTTGGAAAATAGGCAAAAGGTTTAGATAGAGGATCTGGATCGATGCAGGCTTGGAGGGCCAAAGGGCCTGTTCCTGTGTTATAATTTTCTTTATTCTTTGTTTGTTCTCTGGCTGAAGAGATTTCTCCTTATCTCCGTTCTAAAAGGTCTTCACTTTACTCTAAGGCTGCGGCCTCAGGTCCTAGTCTCTCCTACCAATGGAAACACCTTCCCAACATCCACTCTGTCCAGGCCATTCAGTATTCTGTAAGATTCGATTAGATTTCTCTTCATCCTTCTAAACTCCAATGAGAATAGTTCCAGAGTTCTCAAATATTCATAGAGCATAGAACAATACAGCGCAGAACAGGCCCTTCGGCCCTCGATGTTGCACCGAGCTGTGAACTAATCTAAGCCCCTCACCCTCATCCCATCATCATCCATATGCTTATCCAAGAACTGTTTAAATGCTCCTAATGTAGTTGATTTAACTACATTGGCAGGCAGGGCGTTCCACACCCTTACCGTTCTGAGTAAAGAACCTGCCTCTGACATCTGTCTTAAATCTATCACCCCTCAATTTGTAGCTATGCCCCCTCGTACAAGCTGAAGTCATCATCCTCAGAAAAGGAATCTCACCATCCACCCTATCTAATCCTCTGATCATCTTGTATGTCTCTATTAAATCCCCTCTTATGTTCAGATTTTCATTTCTGGGATCATTCTCGTGAACCTCCTCTGAACCTGCTCCAGGGTCAGTCCATCCTTCCTGAGAATATGGGGCCCAAAACTACACACAATGAAACCTGACCAGAGACTTATAGAGTCTCAGAAGTACATCCCTGCTTTTATATTCAAATCCTCTTGACCACTGACACTCAAATTCACTAAAGATCATCAGACAGCACCTTCCAAACATAGAATCATAAAATCCCTATGGTGTGGAATCAGGCCCTTCAGCCCAGAGCATCCCACCCAGACCCATCCCCTATAACCTACCCAATCTACACATCCCTGAACACCACAGGCAAGTTAGCATGGCCAATCCACCCTAACCTGCACATCTTTGGACCCACGGCACTTCCATCTAGAAGGACAAAGGCAGCAGATATATTACAACACCATGCCCTTCAATTTCCCTCTGAAGCCTCTCACCAGCCTGACTTGGAAGTATATCACTGTTCCTTCATAGTCACTGGGACAAAATCCTGGATTCCCTCCATAAGGACATTGTGGGTCAACTCACAGCTGGAGGACTACAGTGGTTCAAGAAGGCAGCTTACTCCCACCTTCTCAAGGGGGCAACTAGGGACAGGCAATAAATACTGGACCCACCTAGTGACATTAGCAGCTATTCATTCTCCCAGGCTGGCCTTTACCCATCCTGTGTCTGCCCAGTTGTTTCTCTCTGTCTCTGGTCTTCTTCTCTACCTATTGTTTACTTATCACCCCTTCTCCAGAATATATACACCAGCATTTAGCAAGCTATAAATCAGTTCTGATGAAGGGTCTAAGCCTGAAACATCAGCTTTCCTGCTCCTTTGATGCTGCTTGGCCTGCTGTGTTCATCCAGCTCTACACCCTGTTGTATCAGATTCTCCAGCATCTGCTAGTTCCTACTAGCTCTTTTTCTAAGTATTTCTGTTTTTGCTTCAAATTTCCAGTATCTATAGTTCTTTAGTTTTTGTTTAACAGAGAAAACCACAGCATTTCTCTGTAATTCTCACATTGGCATTTTATAAAGAAAACTGATTATCATGGATTGGCATACCATTGACATTCTATCAGAACTAAAATTATTCAATGAGAAAGAGCTCAGTTGTTATAACATGGATCAGTGAATAGCCAGGAAATGACAACTGACATCAAATTCTCTCTCACTTTGGACACAAAAGGGTTAAGAATAAAATTCTCAAGATTCCTGACAATGACCTGAAAGATCCTGACAATTATTTTTAGATTTTCAAGGATCAGTTTAAAGCTGGAGTCCATTTCAGGAGATACAGGCTGGGATTCAGGTCACCCTGACAACAGCTGGTGAAATAATTGGCCAACAGCTGTCAATGCAAAGCCAGGGAATATCATTTTATCAGAACTAACTTTGCTGAATGGCTGAAAGAGCTGGTCAGTGTCACTACATCCATCAAATCCTTCAGGAGAGTTCTTTTGGGTAGTCCTGAGGGAATATACTATGATGCTCTACAAGGAGGAAATTTAAAAACAGGAGTAGGCCATTCAGCCCCTCGGGCCTGCTCCACCATTCAATATGATCATGGCTGGCCCCGCCAACTCAGTGCCTTGTTCCCACTTTCTCCCCATTCCCTTTGATCCCTTTATCCTCAAGAACTGTATCTAACCCGTTCTAGAAAACACACAATGTCTTATTCTCAATCACTTTCCATGACAGGAAGTTCACAGGGTGAAGACATTTCTCCTTATCTCCATCCTAAATAGCTTACTGTGGATCCTTAGGCTGTGACCCCCTGGTTCTGGCCTCCCTGGTCACCAGGAATATCCTTCCTGTGTTTAGCCTGTCTAGTCCCATAAAAATTTTATAGGTTTCAGGAAATTCCCCCTTTCTTCTAAGCCTCAGTGAATATAAACTGAGCTGATCCTTAGGGACATCAGCAGGCCATTCTGCCCTTCAAACCTGAACTGCCATTCATTGGCATCATGGCTCATTTGTGGCCTAACTCCACACACCTGCATTTGACCCATTTCCCTTAATATCTTTGCTTAACAAAGATTTATCTGTGACAGATTTAAAACTAGCAACTGATTCAGCATCAACAGCCCTTTGTGGACAGGAGTTCCAAACATCTACCTCCCTTTGTGTGCAGAACTGCTTCTTAACATCTCTCCTGAATGGTTTGGCCCTAATTTTTACATAATGCCCACTCATCTAGAATCTCAAACCAATGAAAATAGTTTATTTTTATCTTCCCTGTCATTTCCAGTTACTACCTTGAAAACATCAATCCGATCGCCCCTTAACCTTCTAACTTCTAGAGAAAATAGGCCCAATATATTTAATCTGTCATCAAAACTTAACCCCTGAAGTCTAGGTATCATTCTTGCGAACCTACATTGTACTCCCTCTGAGGCCAAGATATCCTTCCGAAGGTGAGTTGCCCAGATCTGTCCACAGTACTCCAAGTGGGGCCTAACTGGGGTTTTGTATAACTGCAGCAAAACATCTGCATCCCAATACTCCAGTCCTCTAGTTATAAACGTCAGCTTTCCATTAGCTTCCTTGATTATTTTCTGTTTAAGTTGATTTGATTTATTATTGTCACATGCACTAAGATACAGTGAAAAGTATTGTTTTGTGTGCTATCCAGGCAATTAATACCTGACCCTCCTTCCTAAGGTATGGTAGAGTTGTGGATAGTGTAGAGGGCTGTTCTAGGTTACAAAGGGACATTGATAGGATGCAGAGCTGGGCTGAGAAGTGGCAGATGGAGTTTAACCCTGAAAAGTGTCAGGTGATTCATTTTAGAACATAGAACATACAACATAGAAAAGTGCAACACAGTGCAGGCCCTTCGGCCCACAATGTTGTGCCGTGGAATAATCCTCATCCAAAAATAAAATAACCTAACCTACATTCCCCTCAATTCACTGCTGTCCATGTGCATGTCCAGCAGTCGCTTAAATGTCACTAATGACTCCGCTTCCACGACTTCCACTGGTAAACTATTCCATGCGCTCAACTCTCTGGGTGAACAACCTCCCTCTGATGTCTCCTCTATACATTCCTCCTAACACCTTAAAACTATGACCCCCTCATGGCAGTCAATCCTGCCCTTGGAAGGACAAACTTGAAAGCAGAATATAGGGTTAACAGAAAAATTCATGGCAGTGAGGAGGAGCAGAGGGATCTTAAAGTTCATGTCCACAGTTCCCTGAAAGCTGCCACCCAGGTGGATAGAGTTGTTAAGAAGGCGTATGATGTGTTAGCTTTCATTAATAGAAGAATTGATTTCAAGAGCCATGAAGTTATGCTCCAGCTATACACAAGCCTGGTTCGCCCACATCTGGAGTATTGTGTCCGGTTCTGGTCACCTCATTACAGGAAAGATGTGGGACATGGTAGTATGTGGTGGTGGGGTGTTACGTGCTAGGGGAGGAAAGATGTTAATACTGCAGATTGACTGATCAGAATGTGAGAACAATAGGGTGTCTAACAGTTAGACGTATTAGAGAAGACAATCCCATTGGGGTCCTGGGAGGTGAGAGAGGGCATGGTGACAGAGAAAACAACAAGTAAAGCTAAAAGAAAGGGAAGAAATGGGTGAGAGATAACGGGAACTGCAAATGCTGGAGAATCCAAGATAACAAAGTGTGGAGCTGGACGAACACAGCAGGCCGACGAGCACAGTTTGAAGGTGTCGAGGTGAATATTGAGCCCAGAAGGCTGTAAAGTGCCTAGTTTGAAGATGGGATGTTGTTCCTCCAGCTTGTGCTGTGTGGTTTTACTAAAACACTGCAGCATGCCAGGGATAGACATGTAGGTGCGTCAGCAGGACCCTGTGATAAAATAACCGGCTATGGGAAGGTCAGGGTCCTGCTTGCACATGGACCAGAGCTGATCACCCAGTCTGTGTTTGGTTAGAGTAGGCCACATTAAGTGCTGCGAATACAATGCACAAGATTGGAGGAGGGACAGGTGGAACGCTGGTTAGGCCCCTGGATGGTGAGCAGGGAGGGGGTGAAGGGGCAGCTATTGTGCCGTCTGTGCTACGTGGGAAAGTGCTGAGGGGAAGGTGGGTATCGCTGGTGGCTGTGGAATGGACCAGGGTGTCCCAGAAGGAGCAGGTCCCTGCAAAATGCAGACAGGGGGAGTTTGGAGTTGTCTGAAATAGTGGAGAGTGGTCCTTTGAATGCAGAGGCTGATGGGATGAAAAATGAGGACAAGGGAGTCCTGATCAGGATGGTGTGAATGATGGGAAGAGTCAAGGACAGAAGCACAGGTGATTGGTCATACGTGATTGAGACCCCTGTCACCCACAGTGGGTGGGAAACCCGGTTATGGCAGAAACAAACTGTCAGCAGTAGTGGCTTGGAAAGTGGCATCATCCAAACAGATAGGATGTAGGCGAAGGAACTGGGAGAATGGGATGGAGTCCCTACAGGACGTGGGATGTGACAAGCTGTAGTGAAGGTAGCTATGGGAGTCAGTGGCTTTGTATTGGATGGCAGTGGACAGTTTATTCCCCGCGAGAGAGCGAGAGAGCGATAGAAAAAGATGATGTGAAAGTTACGGTGGTGGTGGGGGAGGGGGGGGGGGGGAGAAAGAGAACTGGAGGCAAAATGAACAAAGTTTTCATGGTTCGCGCTGGAACAAGAAACAGCACCAAAGCAGTGGTCATTGTACTGAACAGGGAGAGTTGTGGGAGTGGCCCAGTGTAGGACTAGAACAAGGATTGTTGCACATACCCCATAAAGAGGCAGCAGGATTGGGACCCATACAGGTGCCCAGAGCCACTCCTTTCACTTGCCAGAAGTTAAATGAATTCAGGGAGAAATTAATCAGTGAGAGAAAAGAGAGCAAGGTGGTGGATGGGGCTAGTTCAAGCCTCTGGTTGAGGAAGAATCCAAAGGATTTTAGACTAGCCTGTTGGGATAGGAGGTTTAAGGGAATGGGCCGTCTACAGTGAGGACACAGCAGTTAGGGCCAGGAAACTGGGAATTGTCAACAAGATGGAGGGCATCAAAGGAACTGCAGATGTGAGTGGATAGTGTCTGGGCATGTGGAGAGAGGGTGGGAGGAAATGTGCTCAGTGGGGCAGGAACAGGCTGACAACAACAGGCCTACCAGGACAGTCTGGTTTGGAGGTAGGAAACAGGCTGTCCAGGGTTGGGACGTAGTGGTAAGTTGGTGGTTGTGGGGGGGGGGTGTTGCAGAATAGGGATCACTAGGAGGTAAGAGGTTGGTGACAGTCCTGCCTGCAATGGCTTGATGTTTGGAGGTGGCATCACATTCAAGGGAAGGTAGGAAGAAGTGTCTGAGAGTCAACATTGAGCCCCCACAAAGTAAAGATCAGTGCACCAGGCTACAACAGGGCCCCCTTTGTCAATGGAGATAATGGGAACTGCAGATGCTGGAGAATCCAAGATAATAAAATGTGAGGCTGGATGAACACAGCAGGCCAAGCAGCATCTCAGGAGCACAAAAGCTGACGTTTCGGGCCTAGACCCTTCATCAGAGAGGGCTTGATGGGCTTGATAACACAGTTAGGGTTGGGCCTGAGAGAGCAAAGTGCAGCAACATCAGAAGGAGATAACAAGGTGTAGAGCTGGAGGAACACAGCAGGCCAAGCAGCATCATAGGATCGAAACATCAGCTTTCCTGCTCCTATTATCTCCAACATCAGAAGGGTACAGGTTAAAGTGGGTAAGAGGAGTCATCGAGTCATACAGTCCTACAGCATGGAGGCACGTCCTTTGGACCAAACTGGTCCATTTGCAGAGAAATTGAAATGGCTGATATCGCAGTTTTCAGTGAAGTGACTGAGGAAAGGTAAGAGGCCAGGAGAAAAGGTCCAAGTGGAGGCTGAACACTGGAGGTGGGTGAAGGGATTAGTGGAATAGGGGTTTCCTGCCCAAAGAAGTGAGCAGAGTGGGAGACAGCAGCAGCAGAAAAACAGTTCAATGTCGTGGCATTCTACTTTGGTTAACAGTCTCTTTTTGGGACTTTGATCAAATGCCTTTAAATAAGGCAGTCCACAAACAATCTTCTGGTCACTACCTTTGTCACTTCTTCAAGAAGTTCAGTGAGGTTTGTCTGGCATGTCCTGCCCTTCAGTGATAAGGGGAAAATTTCAATATGTTCAGTTACCCCTCCCCCTTGATTATACACTCCAGTGAATTCCCCACCACAGATGTTCAGCTAATTGGCCTGTAATTTCCTGGATTTCATGGTTCACCCTTCGCTTAAAAAAAGCAGAGGGATATGTGTAATTTTCCAATCTAGAATCCCAGGAATTAGTTTGGTAAACCTTCATTACATTCCCTCAACAGCCAGAATACCCTTCATCAGATAGGAGGCTGAAACTGCACACAATACTCATGCGTCACTCGGTCAAATTCCTGGAATTCCCTCCCTAAGGGTCAACTGACAGAACATGGACTGCAGTAGTTCAAAAAAGCAGCAGCTCACCCCCACCTTCTCAAGGGGCAACTAGGGACAGGGCAATCAGAGCTGACACAGGCTGGCACGCAGTGTTACAGGAATGATGGATGAAGTCTCAGAAGGTAGGGCGATAGTGGTGTAGCACCATAAGAAACGAGCAGGCAGAGAGTAATCCCGTCATAAACCAAAACAAAGCACAAGATCAGTTCATATGAACACAAGATTCCATGAGTCCAGCCTTGGTCATAGGACATTGATTATGAGAATCTTTACATCCTGTAAAGAAATAAACGATAAGTGTTCCTGCACATCAGAAACCACTTGTCACGCACAATGACTCAGATACTGAAGGATTCTGAGCAGACAACAGTACACCTACAACAAATGATACATTTCCAGCCACAATGATCAAGGGCACTCCACAGGCTGAAGTATCAGCACCGAGTCGTGTTTGCTCCATATAGAACGGATTCAATTCTGTAAGTGCGGCAGACATCCCCATATCTGGGCCTGTACAGGCAATATCTAAACTTAGAGACAATATATTTAGATGCATTCTTGTATCTAATTATCAATGAAAGAGTTCCCAAGGGAGAAGTATATTATGGCATAGATCTTGTGCCTTTAAAGGTAGTTAAATGCAATCACAGGTCACTCGATTAAATGTAACCAGCTCACACTCACTCGCCCTGTCTCCATATCAGGAAGTCAGTTTGTGCACATAAAGTACAGTACCAACATACACATAGCCACTAGTGTGTGGAACTCTGTGCTATTGCAGCTTTGTAAACAATTAATGTTGGAAATAAACTTCAAGATATCTGATTACTGATTTAAAAGCAAGGTTTAGAATTTTAAAACCACGAAACTGTTTGACTGCCAGCCAATGAAGATCAGGGAGATCAGAGGTGATAGCTGATCTGATTGGTTAATGGACCAAAAGCAGAGAGTGGGTAAAAATGTAGTATTTTCAGCTTGGCAGAAACAGGCAGTAGGCGCAGAATAGGCTGTTCAACCTTTCAATCCTGCTCCGCCATTCAATACCATCACAGCTGATCATCCCAATGCAATACTCTGTTCCTGTTTTCACCCCATCTTCTTTGGTCCCTTCAGGCCAAAGAATGAGATCCAATTCCTTTTTGGACTCAGGCCTTAGCTGTTTACAAAGACACAGAGTAATGAGATTGTGTTGGCTGGTGATAAAAAACCAGGAGGGAATGTGAGTTATGGAGGTGGACATGGAGACTGTACGGGTTCAGATAGAGAGCAATGGGGTGGTCGAGGGAACATCATGTGGAAAGTGGAAGTTCATGAAAATAAAAAATGCAAAACATTTATAAAAAGGCAAAAAAAACTTTTCAACAAAAACCAAAAGAACTGTGGGCACTGGAAATCAGAAAAAAAAGACAAATTGGTTAGAGAAACTCAGGTCTGGTAGCATCTTTGGGAAGAATGCAGAGTTAATATTTCAGATCAAGTGACCCTTCTTCACAAACACAACACCTTGTTCCACCTCCCAGCTTACAAGCAGAAGCTAAACATGGGAGGGTCCTGCACAAATGGAAGTACGGTGCTGGTCCGAGGCAATGGGTGACGGCTTCCGGGACTGCTTGGACTCGGTGGACTGGACTGCGTTCAGTGGAAAATCTAGACGAGTATGGCACCACCGTCACGGACTTCATTAGCAAGTGCATGGTGGACCGTGTACCAAAGAAGTCAGTCTGAGTGTTCCCCCAACTGTAAACCTTGGATGAGCCAGGAAATCCACTCCCTACTGAAGACCAGGCATGCAGCAATCCAGCCGAGTGACCCAGGAATCCTGCGCAAAGCCAGTGAGGCCAAGAGGCAGAAGCAAGTCAGAGGCTCAAATCAACCACATAAACACCTGTCTCCTGTGACAAGGCCTACACAACATCACGGGACACAAAATGAAACAAGACAGCAGGCAAAACCACACCCCTCCCTGATGAGCTCAATGCTTTCTGTGCTCAGTTCAAGCAGCACGCCCTGGAGCCTTGGTGAGATTACACCTGGAATACTGTGTGCAGTTTTGGTCTCCTTTTCTGAGGACGAACGTTCTTACTCTTGAGGGAGTGCAGCCAAAGTTTACCAGACTGATTCCATGATTCTAACCCCCACCCTGTACCGTCCCCTTGTCCCACCTCCAATACACCACCTCCTCCTCCTGGACACCAACCCAAGGCTTCCTAACCTCCCTCAAACTCTTCATCTCCAACTGCCGTTGAGACATCAATTGTCTCAAATCTCCACCCCTCTCGCCTACTCCAACCTACACACTCTGCAGGGTAGAGTCCTCCACTCCAATCCCAACCTCACCATCAAACCCACAGACAAAGGAGGCACAGTTGTAGTATGGCACACTGACCGACATTGCCGAGGCCAAACACCAACTCTCCGACACCACCTCCTACCGCCCCCTTGATCATGACCCCACCCCCAACCAGCAAAACATCATCTCCCAAACCATCCACAACCTCATCCCCTAAGGTGACCTCCCACTCACAGCCTCCAACTTCATTGTTCCCCAACCCGCACTGCCCGCTTTTACCTCCTTCCCAAAATCCACAAACCCGGCTGCCCTGGTCGACCCATTGTCTCCCCCTGCTCCTGCCCCACTGAACTCATCTCCACCTATCTGGACTCCATTTTCTCCCCACCTATGTCCATGACACCACCCACAGCCTCCTCCTCCAGAACTTCCAATTCCCTGGTCCCCAACACCTCATCTTTACCATGGACATCCAATCCCTGTACACCCGAATTCCCCATACAGAGGACTTAAGGGCCTCCACTTCTTCCTGTCCCGCAGGCACCCGACCAGTACCCCTCCACTGACACCCTCATCCGCTGAGCTAAACTCGTCCTCACCCTCAACAACTTCTCTTTCAACTCCTCCCACTTCCTGCAGACAAGGGGGGGGTGGCCATGGGCACCCGCATGGGCCCAAGCTATGCCTGCCTCTTTGTAGGTTCCGTGGAACAG
Source organism: Stegostoma tigrinum (assembly GCF_030684315.1). Classification (NCBI taxonomy): domain Eukaryota; kingdom Metazoa; phylum Chordata; class Chondrichthyes; order Orectolobiformes; family Stegostomatidae; genus Stegostoma; species Stegostoma tigrinum. The sequence continues at coordinate 129,857,485 of NC_081358.1, read as the reverse complement.
TCCCTCTTCCGCACCTACACAGGCCCCAAACCCCACCTCTTCCTCCGTCACATTGATAACTGTATTGACGCCGCCTCATGCTCCCACAAGGAGCTTGAACAGTTCATCAACTTTATTAACACCTTCCAACCCAGCCTCAAGTTCACCTGGACCATCTCTGATATCTCTCTCTCTCCTCTTCCTGGACCTCTATCTCCATCTCTGGTGACCATCTCGAAACTGATATCTATTTCAAGCCATCCAACTCCCAGAGCTACCTGGACTACACCTCCTCTCACCCACCTTTCTGCAAGAATGCAATACACTACTTCCAATTCCACCACCACCACACCTGCTCCCAAGATGGGGCATTTCACTCCTACACATCCCAGATGTCCTCCTATCTCAAGGACTGTAACTTCACCCCTCCAGGGATCAAAAATTTCCTCAACCACATGTCTTGCGTTTCCAGCACTTCTGCCCTCACATCTCCACCACCCAACAAAAATGAAGACAGAATCCAAAATAAATAGCCGGGGGGGGGGGGGGGGGGGGGGGGGCAGATAGAAGATGGATAGAGGAGAAGATAGGTGGAAAGGTG